>NW_006203821.1:707925-742882 GCF_000334495.1 Tupaia belangeri chinensis | reverse complement strand
GAGAAAAAAAAAAAAAAAAAAAAAAAAAAAAAAAAAAAAAAAAAAAAAAAGCATAATGTTATGTATTATATACCCCCTTAGCATTATTCTTGTTCATTCTCATCCATTAAAAAGCCCACTGAGGGGGCCAGCAGATGGTATAAGGGTTACATCACTGGACTCCCATAGTGGACTATAGTTCAAGTCCCCAGGAGCTTAAAACTCATACAGGGCACGTATGCGTGTGTGTCCACAGAGAGAATGCAACTGCAGCAGGGACCAGCAGTTAGTGTAATGGCTATGTTGCTAAACTCCCATATAGCCGACCGTGGTTCAAGTCCCAGACCCAGTGGCTTAAACTCACACCAGGCACATGTGTGTGCATGCCCAAGATCCTGAAAGAATGGAGAAGGGATTGCGGTGTGGCCATACCCCCTAGGGGGTGATTTCACTTTCATTCTTTCTGCTGAGTACATGCACCCTATAGCAAAAACCTCTCCCCCCACCCACCCCCAAAAAGCAATCACAGTATAGCCATGAGGTGTAAGATTTCTCACTTTGTCTGTGTCTCAAGCAGATGCCCTAGAGCAAAAAAATCTTTCTTTTTAAGAGGTTTTTGCTATAGGGCACACGCGCTCCCCAGACAGACAGAGAAATAGAAAGCGAGAAATCACCCCCCACCCCAGAGGGGATGGCCACGCCGCAATCCTTCCTCCTCCATTCTCCTCTCGGGATCTTGAGCACACATGCACCCGGCGTGAGTTAAAGTCACCAGGTCCAGGACTTGAACCGCGGTCGACTACGTGGGAGTCCAGCGACATAGCCATTAAACTAACTGCTGGTCCCAAAAATTCTTTCTCTTAAAAAAAAAAATAAAAAATAAAAATCTAAAGTTTGTCAGTCCTCTCTACAAAATGTTCTTGCTCCCAAAACTGTTGAGCCCGATACTTAAGCATACATACACAACTCACCGTTTTACAAATGTTTAACAGTACTCCCAACAAGTCCATCCTTATGCAAAACCCATACCATAGATGTAGTAAACCAAGAACCCAATTCCTTCAACTGCTTCACCAGCCTCAATGCCTACTTGTCCTTGTCCCTAAAAAATAAAATCTACTGTCTAAAAAAAATAAAAGATCTTCAGGTTACCGAGAAATGTGTTTTAAGGAGGAAAAAACTACACAGTGGGTTTCAAAATCTTGCACTACAGTAAACTCATAATTTGGTTCCATTTTTCCTCAAAAATTTTGAAGTCTCCTCATAAAGGGACAATAACAATGCTCTCCAAATGACCCACCTCCAGCAAACTACACTGTTCCCAATTCCTGAAACGTTCAGCGAAGTCTTTATCTGGACGTTTTCACATATACACAAGTACCCAAATGCTCTTAACTAGTTCAGAAACTGTCACGTTTATCAACCTTCTGCTACTAGAAGTGTTTCTGGAACCTCATTCCCTAAGTCGACAGTCACAAACTATGACTCAAACGTCAAAGTAGAGGCTGTGCACCCCATCACAAAGTCGACCCTCTGCCCTGACGAAGCTCAAGGCAGCCAAACGAGCAAATACACTAGTTTTTTCACTAGTGACACCCTTAAAGACTCATAGAAACTGCCTGAGATGCTCCAAGACCGAGCCACTGACTGCGTGCAGGAGAGGGTGAGAGCGCCGGCAGGTGGCGTGGTGGTTAAGGGTGCTGGTCTCCCACAAGGCTGACCCCGGTTCGAGACCCAGATCTAGCGACCTGTGTTCTCACTCCCTCCCGCCCTCCCCATTCTGTTGCTCTCTGGCCAAATATAAACAAAAAATATTTTTTAAATAGGGGGGTTACACAATGGACAGCATTGGCTGGCCTTTTTATGTAGTTGGAACTGGTAGCTCACTTACCATCGAAGACACTTGCTTCGGAGATGTCCCTGACGGCTGCGGCCTCTACTATGTTTCGGATGACGAACTTCTTAATAGCCTTGTCCTTGGGCACGCATCGGGCGCAGTTCGTGCAGCGAATTGGCTGCACATGGCCACGGCCCTTTTTTGCACGGCCGTTTTGTCTAGTCTGCACAATGATAGAAATCCGGTTACGAAGGGGGCGCGACTCACGCAGCCTCAACCCCCCTCCGGCTACATTCCGCGCTCGCAGCGCCCAGAGAGGCGCCAGTCAGGTCGCCTCTCTGCATTTCGCCGCAAACACTTTGCCCATTCCTCCCCCATAGTACTCTCAGGTCCTTAGGAGCCGAGAATCCGCTCTCCTCAGCCTCCGCACGGACCCCAGCGCTCAGCACGCGCCACCACTCACCATCTCGGAAGCAAGGCCACGAGAGAGGATCCGGCCCGCGGCCGAGCCCTCTTATATACTGCGAGATCCCTCCGCTCACACAGGAAGAATCCTTCGGAGACCGGGATCGATTTCAGCAACCCACTGTACTTCTGTTTTGCTTAATACTTTGCATTTCTGCTGACATCCAGGGTGGAACGGCGTTCGTAGGTTTCTTACCCGTGGAACAAAGCCCCCGCGGGACTATTTCGCCGGCTGGCGGAAGGAGACTGGAGTACTGCGCATCCCAGCAGGCCTCGCGCCCGCCCGCCCCGGAAGTAATTGTGGGTGCTACGGCGTCGCCGACTTCCTCCCCACTGGGCGCGGAAGGGGTTGGGCGCCAGACCTCGAGACGCGCTCGTTCTTGGAGGCCAGAAGGGGAAAGAAGCATGCAGGGAGTTGTAGTGCGAAGCCTAGAGGCCTTATCCTGAAGGCAGCGCTACGCCACCGGGGGGCGCCCTCGCCTCATTTCTGACAGTCCTGCTGCTAGGTGTAGGATTGCGCAGTGGAAGACCTGAGAGAAAACGAAATCATTTGTAAATAAATGTGTCCTTCCATTATGGAGAAGACCCCACAGTGAAGGACCATGGGCAAGTGCATTGTGTGGGAGCTGGTTCTCATTCAGCTTATTGCTGATCCTGTTAGCACAGTGCCAGGCACTGTGGTAAGTGTTTTATTCATTTATTTTTTTGTGGTGTTTTATATGTATTACTCATGTAACCCTCTGTGAGCCTATGGGGTAGGCAAATTAGTATCCTCACTTTAAGGATGGGAAAACAGTAACTTGCCCAAGGTCACACAGAACTAATAGGTGTTCCGGTAGGGCCAGCAGGTGGCGTACTGGTTAAGGTGCAGGTTTCCACAGGCTGGCTGCGCGCGAGTGCTGGACCCTGGCTCTTGAAAAATCTCTGGGAGGGACCAGTAGTTAGCGTAATGGCTATGTCGCTGGACTACTCCCATGTAGTCGACCGCAGTTCAAGTCCTGGACCTGGTGCCTTAAACTCATGCCGGGCGCTTGCGCAAGATCCCAAGAGGAGAATGGAGAAGGGATTGTGGTGTGGCCATCCCCCATTCCTCCCCACCCCGAAGTTGATTTCTCCCTTTCTCGCTCGCTTGCGCGCGCGCGCGCACTCTCTGTCTGTCTTTCTGTCTTTCTGGTGAGCACACGCACCATATTGCTAAAACCTCTCCAAAAAACAAATCACTGTGAATGCATGTGCATGTGTGCCCAAAATCCCAGAAGAGAATGGAAAAGAAGGGGTTGTGACATGATCATCCCCCGTCCACAGGGTGGGGCATACTTTCTCACTTCTCACTCTGTCTCCAGGTGCACTTGCACCGTGGGGCATACTTTCTCACTTCTCACTCTGTCTCACTTGCACTGTGTGGCAACAACTTTTTTTTTTTTTTTTTTTTTAAGGAGGTGGTCTGGCTTATGCTATCTTTCACATAACAAACACATGGTATTATAGCCTGGACTAGTGATTTAAATGTCTTTTACTAAGACCCGGAGAGAAAAATACACTTTACATTGCTACTCAGTACATACACAAACAGAAAGACACACATACAAAATCAAAGCACAAGAAACAATACCTGTCTTTAAGACATAAGGTACACTGATATGTTCTAGGCTGTCTTATTTTAGTAAATGCTGAGAAACCCTCTAAAGTAATTTCCTCACTCATTGGTGAGTCTATCCTCTGACTTTTATAAAATACACTTCCGGGGACCAGCAGTTGGCGTAATGGCTATGTTGCTGGACTCCCATGTAGTCGACCGTGGTTGGAGTCCCTGACTGGTGGCTTATACTCATGCTGAGTGTGTGTGCGTGCATGTCCAAGGTCCTGAGAGGAGAATGGAGGAGAAGGGATAGCAGTGTGGCCATCCCCCCTGGAGGGTGATTTCTCACTTTCTGTCTCTCTGTCTCTCACTGTCTTTCTGGCAAGCATACGTGTCCTATAGCAAAAACCTCTCCAAAAAAAAGTACACTTCTTTATCTACAAGTCTCACTTGCCTTTGAAGAACTGTCACAGTGGTTCAAGCTTTGAGCGTGAGTGGCTATCTATGGGTAGTCAACCACCCAGTTGTCTCCAAAGGTGAAGATAAAACAGTGACAAGTACAGATAGAAACCACTATTCATTCATGAGTCGTTCTGGAGTCTGAACACATCAGATTCACCCTTCTCTCCAAAAACCCATCATAGTTTTATTTAACCTTTAACTCTATTGGGACTAGAATTTAATATTTTCTTGCCTTGTCTTTTTTTAATTAAAAAAATAAAATTCCCCCTTTGGAGAAGTTTTTGCTATAGGGCATGTACGGTCACCAGAAAGACAGAGAGACAGAAAGTGAGAAATCACCCCTCCCCCGGGGGGGATGGCCATGCCGTAATCCCTTCTCCTCTGTTCTCCTCTTGGGATCCTGGGCACTCATGGACATGTGCCCAGCATGAGTTTAAGCCACTGAGTCCGGGACTCAAACCACTGTCAACTACGTGGGAGTCCAGTGACATAGTCATTACACCACCTGCTGGTCCCACCCTGTAGGGTTTTTTATAAGTATATTTTTGGTTTATTTCTTTCATGAGAGAGAGTGAGAGAGTGCATGTATGTACACATGATGGTGGGGAGCACCCTCTAAGTTCTATTTGCCACCTTGATTCCCTTCTCAGTACCCTCTAGTCAGCGTCTTGGGCATGTTTCAGTTCAAGCTGGGATCCAAACCAGTGGTTGGCCCTGTGGCTTCAAGGGATGCAGATCAGTGTGCTACTGCCTAAACCACTGAGACGAGGCCTTACTGTCTTTTTGCACTTTGAATGTGTTTGTTTATTAATAATTATTTATCTAGCTCTATTTATTGTCATTATTATTTTTTAAATTAGACCAGGGAGAAAGGGAGAGTAAGAAAGCAAACGACCAAGTCCAGAACTTGAACTGCAGTTGGCCATGTGGGAATCCAGCACCCTAGCCACCATGCCACCTGCCAGCCCCAGAATTTGTTTGTTTGTTTAGAGTTAGATTTTTGCTATAGAGCACATGAGCTCACTGGAGAGACAAGAGAGACAGAAAGTGAGAAATCCCCCCACCAGGGATTGGGGGATGGCCATGCCACAATCCCTTCTCCTCTGTTCTCCTCTCAGGATCTTAGGCACGCACGTACATGCACCTGACGTGAGTTTCAAGCCACCTGGTCTGGGACTCAAACTGTGGTCAGCGATGTGGAAGTCCAGTGATGTAGCCATTATGCCATCTGCTGGTCCCCAGCCCTTGACTTTGTTAGTTTAAATGAGGCATAGAAAATTATGGACTCTAGATGGATGCGTCTCTGATTTTTCTTCATTGTATAGTTTCATGGAAACCAGAAGGCAAACATTACTTTTTGGAATAGCAATGAGGTAGATGGGAGAAAACAGAATACTATAAAGAAACAAAATATTTCATATTTAAGATAGAACTAAGTTGATGTTCCTATTTCGGCTTTTCTTTGGAAAGCCTGAAGGTTTCACTGGCTACATTCCCTGGTGTAAAAGGATGGCCACACCCCTAGGTTCAGTTTCTCGTTCTGTCACATACTGGCTGATGAGCAGTGCACAAGTATATTTTCTCTCTCTTTCTCTTTTAATTTAAGAAGGTACATGTGCTTGCCAGAGATGGGGGTTGGGTGTGTGTGTGTGAGTTTGTGAAAAAGTACCTTCCATGGGGCGTGGTCCTGCATAATCCTTTCTCCATTTCTCCCTTCTTTCAGGATTTTAAGCATACATGCACGCGTGCCAGCATTTTTTTCAAGCTGCCAGATCTGGGACTTGAATCACACGGTAGGATCCAGCTGCCTTAACTGCCAGGTCACGGGCTGGGCCTTGGGCTTTTATTTTTTCACCAATAATTGTGATCATTCCTTTGTAAGTGTTTCTACAAAGTACTTAACATTGGACCCAGCAGTTGACGTAATGGCTATATCGCTGGACTCCCATGTAGTCGACTGCAGTTCGAGTCCTGGACCCGGTGGCTTAAACGCACGCTGGGTGTGTGTGCACACATGCCCAAGATCCTGAGAGGAGAATAGAAGAGAAGGGATTGTGGTGTGGCCATCCCCCCTGTGGGGTGATTTCTCACTTTCTGTCTCTCTGTCTTTCTGGCAAGCACACATGCCCTATAGCAATAAAAAACTCTCCAAAGTGCTTAACATTTATGAGATACTCAAGAAATAGTAGACCCTTGGGGACCAGCAATTAGCGTAATGGCTATGTCGCTGGACTCCCACGTAGTCGACCACGGTTCGCATCCCAGATCCGGTGGCTTAAAACTTACTCCGAGTGCATGTGCGTGCATGCCCAAGATCCCGAGAGGAGAATGGAGGAGAAGGGATTACAGCGTGGCCATCCCCCCTGGGGGGTGATTTCTCGCTTTCTGTCTCTCTGTCTCTGTCTTTGTGGCGAGCGCACGTGCCCTATAGCAAAAACCTCTCCAAAAAAAAGAAATAGTAGACCCTCTCATCGTCATCACTCATGTTATTGTAACTTATCTTTCTCTGGGTATAAAATGTGTTTTGCATATAGTAGGAGTCAACAAATGTTTGATGAATCTCTGCTTTAGATAGATAGGCAAGTCAAGCTTTTTCTCCTATCCTGAAGACACTTGAGTAGGAAAACCTCCTACACTTCCCACTCTAGGCTGATGATTCTTCTGTTCTTTTGCAGCAACAACTTGAGTACTCTTGTCTAATTTCCTCTTGATCTTAGACTCATTCACCTCTTAAACTGCTTAGTAGTTGGTTCAATATGCTGCATATAGGCCCTCCTCCCTCCTCCCTCCTACCAGAAAAGCAAGGCAAAGGAAGTTTGCAAAAACAACCAGGGGTGTTAAATTACTCATGTTTATTTATAACAGACCTTCAGCCAGTACAGTACAAAACTTACAGTAGTATATCTCCGTTACACAAATATTTACTTACAATATATTACATATACAAAATGCTTTGCAGTAAGTCTCAAAAGCTAGTTTAACTCCCCTTGAGAAAGGAGAAAAACTCTTAAAAAAGGGGGGAGGGTAAGGGAGAAACCAGAAGAAGAGAGGAGGAAGTGAAGGGGTAAGAGTCAAAGGAGACACCAAACATGGGCTATAAATGAAACCCGGGGAGAGAGGGAGAAGAGAGGTGGTATTGCACTTGCTTCTGTGTTTAATTTTTTTCTTTTTGTTTTTCATAACTTCTGATTAAAAATATATATATATATATATATTATGTACACAAGGAAAGAAGCTGCCAGAAGTATTACAAAATCCCACCTGCAGCTTGGACACTGACACAGAAAAACAAAGATCTGGAAAAGTGTCTGTTTAGAAATTTTTTTGTGTGGTATTGGTTTTGAATAGCAATATAAAAAGAAACACCTCTTTTCTCCATGTGGGTTTCAGTGTGTTTTCTTATTTTTCTTTTCTTTTCTTTTCTTTTTTTTTTTAATGCAAAATGAGCTGGGAGAGAGCATGAGGATGTTTGAGGTTCCAGAGCTGGGAGGCTCTGAAATGTAGGATTTTGTACCTAAGACCCTGGTTAAAGTGCAATGATGGTCTGGAGAGAGACAGGACGCCCCTCTCGCCCCTCCTTAGCACCTGGTCCTGCCCTTCCAGTCTCTGCTCTCATGGGCACAGAGAACATAGCCTCAGAGCATAGTCCTTCATGTTCCGGAAGGTTATAGGTGCCAAAGCTGACCAGGGGAGGGAATGGGAGCACCCAAAGGCTCTGATACCCCAGAGGGGGCTAGTCCTTGTGAGGCGTCACCAAATACACAGCAGACTCAGAAGAGGTGGGAGGTGGGAGATCTAATGGGGAGGGGCTCAATAACCAGAATGGGTCAGGAGAAGCCCAGATACTATCCTGACTATGCTGCCTTCCTGAAACAAGGAGCTAGTAGCCCAGAGTGCTGCTGAGACCACCCTCCCCTTCTCTAGAGACCACTGTCCTCTGAGCTAACCCCCACACCTCTCCCCTTGGCAGCATCTATTTATTGCTACATGTCAATGAGGAACAATCGCCCCACAGTATCTCTCCTTGCCAATCTGGTTCACTTGGGGAAATCAAATAATGGGGAAGGAGTAAGAGGAAGAGGAGAAATTTTTGTGGGATCTCCCTTCCAATAAGAAGATAGGGTAGACTCTTCCCAGAGCCCTTAAGAGCCCCAATCACAGGGTCTGTTCCTTAGCCCACCCTTTACCATCCCCCCAAAATATCCCTGATAGGGAGTGAGAAAAGTAGGAGGAAAAGAGTCAATAAGGAAAGGACATATGGAAAGAAAAATGGCAGGGAAGAGAAAAGGAGAGAGAAGAACCAAGAGTTACAACTTGTGAGGTGTTGTGTTTGGTTTTTACTTTTTTTTTCTTTAAACATAGAAAAACATCCTTTGGTTTGAATCTCAAGGAAGCAGAGAGCGGGATGGCTGTGGCCTCTGACAGCCTCCTTAGCACCTGGTCCTGCCCTTCCAGTCTCTGCTCTCATGGGCACAGAGAACATAGCCTCAGAGCATAGTCCTTCATGTTCCGGAAGGTTATAGGTGCCAAAGCTGACCAGGGGAGGGAATGGGAGCACCCAAAGGCTCTGATACCCCAGAGGGGGCTAGTCCTTGTGAGGCGTCACCAAATACACAGCAGACTCAGAAGAGGTGGGAGGTGGGAGATCTAATGGGGAGGGGCTCAATAACCAGAATGGGTCAGGAGAAGCCCAGATACTATCCTGACTATGCTGCCTTCCTGAAACAAGGAGCTAGTAGCCCAGAGTGCTGCTGAGACCACCCTCCCCTTCTCTAGAGACCACTGTCCTCTGAGCTAACCCCCACACCTCTCCCCTTGGCAGCATCTATTTATTGCTACATGTCAATGAGGAACAATCGCCCCACAGTATCTCTCCTTGCCAATCTGGTTCACTTGGGGAAATCAAATAATGGGGAAGGAGTAAGAGGAAGAGGAGAAAGTTTTGTGGGATCTCCCTTCCAATAAGAAGATAGGGTAGACTCTTCCCAGAGCCCTTAAGAGCCCCAATCACAGGGTCTGTTCCTTAGCCCACCCTTTACCATCCCCCCAAAATATCCCTGATAGGGAGTGAGAAAAGTAGGAGGAAAAGAGTCAATAAGGAAAGGACATATGGAAAGAAAAATGGCAGGGAAGAGAAAAGGAGAGAGAAGAACCAAGAGTTACAACTTGTGAGGTGTTGTGTTTGGTTTTTACTTTTTTTTTCTTTAAACATAGAAAAACATCCTTTGGTTTGAATCTCAAGGAAGCAGAGAGCGGGATGGCTGTGGCCTCTGACAGGTAACTCTCATAGAAAGAGACCTCCACCTGCAGTGGAGCTGTAGCTCCTCCTGCCCCTTCTCACTAATTGTAGGTTACCCAAATAGCCAGGGGTCTCTGCAGTAACTAGGAGGAGAGTGCCCTCTCCTAACCTATGTCTGGGAGCTGAGTGGCGAGGGGGCCAGTAAAGGATGACCCCCAGTTCAGTTGAGCCCATCCCATTCTTGCTGGAACAGGGGTGCAATGGGGTAAGGGACACATGCCCTTGCTCATCCTGGGATAATTTTTGGTTATACTGAAAATGAGAAGAGAGAAAAGAGTCACCCTTTTTTTCCCTGCCATTAATTCTAAGAATAGGGCCCAGGAGCCTGGCATTGAGAGGTGAATCCTGCTGGGAAGGACAGGAAGAAGGCAGCAGGCAGAGAGGTTTGATGCCCCTTTGCCATCAGGCAGCAACCCACTAGTGTCTCAGAGAATGGGGACTGACGGAGCCCCTGAGAGCTAGGAAGGTCACTAACGTGAAGAAGTTTGAGAGGTGAAGAGAGAGAATTGACCCACCCTTTCCCATCCCCTGGTTCCCAGTTAGGCACCTGTGGCTCCCAATGTGTCAGAGACAGGATTGGAGACCTAGCCTTGGCCCCTGAGAATATGAAATTGGGGCACTCCGAGGAGAGAAAAGCTGCTAATGAGTAGACTGGTGGGTTGAAGAGACTGGAGCAGTGTTGAGGGCTTGTTTGAGGAGAGGGAAGAGACATCACATCCTAGAGGGAGATCCTGAATGTAGGCTTTGAGTAACTCATATTACGAGGGGAATATCAGGAGGACCTTCAGTCCCACAGTGCCTGGGGAGAATTTCTTCAGCCCCTTCCTACTTCCAAATGAGAAAAATCTTCATTCATTCAAGAATAGTGCAAGCTGCCTAAAGTGAGAGGGCACAAGAGGTATGGAGTACCAGGTTGAAGGGTCCCAGAGAGGAGATATAATGCCACAGAGCTAAGGTAGGGCCAAAGGGAGGTATCAGCATTAAAACTGAAGAATTAGATAATGTAAAGTGTGAAGACTTAAAGCAAGAAGCTCAGGGTCTCTTAGTACTGAGAGGAGCTTCCAACCCCTGGAGCTGCTGGAGGACGCTGGATCAGAGAGTGAAAAACTAGGCCTACAGTAGAAGGGAGCTGTGGGCAGGAGGGAGACGGAGAGGGAGTGGCAAGTGACTAACATAAGTTAAAAAAGAAAAAGGCAAAAGAAAAACCAGTGTATTAATAAATACCTCAGTGAGTATGCTGGGATGAGAGAGAAGAGAAAAAGAAACATAAGCAAAAGACCTGTTTCATCACAATGCTTAAATCGGTCAGGGAGAAGGAGAACAGGTGAGGAGGAGTCAGGGTGAGGCGTGAAGTCAGGTAGCCAGTGGAGGAGGCTACAAGCAAAACTCCTTGGGATGTGGTGGGGTCAGGGCTGGACACCTGTGGGTAGGGCAGTGGAGTAGTTGGCTGAGGGGAAGGGAAGAGGTTGCTAGCCCACCTTGTGCTCCCCTCGGACAATGTGGGAAGAAAATTCGTACCGGTCCTGGCTGTGGTAACCACAAATGTTGCACTCGAAAGGGTCTCTGAAGCCATGGCAGCCCATGTGGATAGTGAACATGACGTGGTCCAGGAAGAGGATGCGGCAGTGCTCACACTTGAAGGCCTTCACAGGCTCACCGCTCTCACCCACCACCCGAAGCACTTCCTTGGAGGGGCCTGGGGTACCCCGCAATAACCCTTCCTGTGGCTTGGGGTCCTCTTTGGCATAGGCAGGACTGTGCCGGCCCACCACAATGGTGGGAGGTGGCTGGGGTGGGGGACCCTGAGGGAGGGACACCACCCCCCCAACTCGATCTTCATGGTTGCTCTCTGTGTCTGTGGAGTCCTGGCAGCCATTGCTGGGGGACGCCCCAGGGTCAGTCAGGGGACCTCGGGCCCGGTAGAGGAGGGGACCTCCATCAGCCAGGTCCTCAGGTCCCTCACCTGCTTCTCGGGATCCTGGAAGGTCCAGTCGACTGGGGAGGGGCTGCATCTGGGTGTAGACAGAACTGATGACTGGTGTGAGTTCTGAGATGCAATTGGTGGGTGGAAGGCGGAGGGGACGCAGATGCTCTGCACCCACAAAGGCCAGAGAACCTCCGAAGCTAGGCTCCAGGCCATGGTGTGCCACCAACTCCACATCCTTCTCATAACCACCTGAGTTCACATCATAGGGGAGGTCCGAGAGGCTAAAGCGCATCTGCTTTTCACCTGTGGAGAAGAGGGTCTCAGCCGGGCTGGGTTTGGAGAATTCCTATACCCACCTCCACCACCACCGGGATTACTTTTCAATTCATGGGGTTATATGTAACATTACTACTACTCTGCATTTCCTTCCCCTGAGGTCAGGTGCTCTGTCAGGCTGTTCCCTGACTCCAGGCTATAATCTAGATTTAGTTCTAGACTTTTAATACTTCATTACACTGCTTTATAAAGCTCCAGGTCCAGAGAGCTAATAACCAGGGTGGGGTGTGGAACCACATACTTACTTCCTCTCCGACTCTAAGGACCCACACACATCCTAGCTATTCTCAAAAACTGGGAAAGCCTGAGCCCCAAACCCCCTCCCTCACAACCACTACAAGAGTCCTCAACACTGACCCCTCTTCACTCCCTTGAGACATATCCTCCCTCTTATCTCCCCTCCTGCTGTGGGGATAGAGTCTGAACAGCAGAGACCACCAGGACTGCTTTCTTTCACAAAAATCAACACTCCAGACCAAAATCTCTGGTCTAATGGCAACCAGAGCTCATATTTATTTGAGCTATGGCTTAAAGCTGGTATCTCCTTTTAAACTAGATTCTTACCTACAAACTTCTGGGGGGTGGAACGCTTGCGTTTGGTGAGGCTATTGGCCAGACGATCAATAAAAGTTGGCCGCTCTGAGGCTGAGTGCAGCATGGAATCTGGTACCATCTCCAGGTCACGTATCTCATCACCTAGTGGGAGGGAGGTGGGGACACGGAGTAGTGGCTGAGTAGGGGAGCACTAGCCCAGCAGCCCTTGCCTGGAAAAAGTCAGCAGCCCAGCAGCCAAGGAAGGTCACAGTGGATGCTCGGGAAACTGGGCTCTTGGGCTAGCCCCATGATCTAATAGTTAAGGGAACCAGATCCCACATGGTTTGAGTCCCACCCCAGCACCTTGAAAAACATGTCAGGCATGTGTGCATGTGTGCCAAAAATCCCCCCAGAAAGTAGTAATGGAGGAAAAAGGATTGCAGCGTGGCCATTCCCCATGGGGAGTGCTTTCTCCCTATACACACCCCCATCTCTCTGGCAAACACACATACCCTCTGGCAATTAAAAAAATAATAATGGGCCAGTAGGTGGCATGGTGGTTAAGGGCACTGGACTCCTACATGGCTGACCATAGTTTGAGTCCTGGACCTGGCATCTTGCTTTCTCACTTTCTCTCTCTCTCACTCTGTCCCTCTCTGGTCAAATTAAAATAAATAAATGGATAAATAAAGTTAAGCAAAAGTAATTATTTTTTATATATATATAAATAATGGACTCTGTTTACCCTACCTAAAATTTACCCCACCAACATTTCAGGGCATCCGGAAAAATGATATTCATTTAACTCTTAATTTTATACTCCTTGTATTCTCTCCCTCCCGTTAGACTGAGGACATAGACCCAAACTTCCCCTATCTCTGGATCTCCCTACAGTATCTACCACAGGGCTCTTCACCAACAGGGGTACTCAGAACAGGGTGCTTGGCAAATTTTCTAGAGTAGTCATCCCGTATTTCACAGACCTCATTCCTGAGTCAAGGGTGTGCTAGAATCATCTTTGTCCTGTACTCCCTCTGGTCCTGCCCTCACCTCCCCTACAGCACTACCCATAGCCCCACCTGGTTGGCCAGCCAAAGCTTGGGCTTCAGTGCTGAGACTTTGTAGGTAGTTGTGGCACCGCTCCTTGTGCTCCTCCAGGGTGCTCTGTTGCTTGTAGCTCCGGCCACAGTAGTTACACTTGTAGGGCTTGCCCACGGTGGGAGAGGAGACTGGAGGAGAGAGGAGCGGAGTTACTTCTCCCTGTGCCCTGGCTCTGCAAGATCATCCAGGAGCAAACGTACACTGGCACGGGGAGGAAGCGATATTGCTAAGTTGAATTCTTCTGCTTGCCTTTCCTTCCTCAACTTCAGCTCCAACAATAGACAGACAAACGAAATTTGGAGGAGAGGGACAAAGTACAGCCATAGGAGTGAGGGGTTCCCAAACGAAATGCTTTAGACTGGTGGTGGGTTTCAAGATGGCCAAATTGCAGGGACCAGCAGTTAGAGTAATGGCTATGTCGCTGGACTCCCATGTAGTTGACTGTGGTTCGAGTCCTGAACCTGGTGGCTTAAACTCACGCTGGGAGCTTGTGCGTGTGTGCCCAAGATCCTGAGAGGAGAATGGAGGAGAAGGGATTGTGGTGTGGCCATCCCCCCTGGGGGGTGATTTCTCACTTTCTGTCTCTCTGTCTCTGTCTTTCTGGTGAGTGCACATGCCCTACAGCAAAAACCTCTCCAAAAAAAGAAAAAATAAATAAAATAGATAGCCAAATTGCTGCTTGAAGGAGGACTTGAAGACCCATGGACCTCTGAGGGGATTGTCCCTGGCAAGCAGGCAGGCCCCACCCCAGGATCTCAGAGTCTGGGGCCCAGACTGTGGTTTAACCTTTCCATGTGGCAGGCAGGTGTAAGTGCTGTTTATCAGACTAGGGGATTTTTTGCTTACGAACTATATGCTTTGTTTTGGGGGAAACTGGTGGGCTGGGGTGACAGAAACAAGAGCCCTTACATTTGCCAATGTGGGGGAGGGGCAGTTTTAATTGACCTTTACTTGAATTTCTATCTCCATCCCTAGCCTGATTTTACTAATAATTTTCTCTTTCTGTCTCTCGACATTAATATATCAAAAGAGACTCAAAAAGACCATAGAAAAATTCTGAAAAGAGAAAAAGAATAAATAAATAAGAGAAAGAAGAGTAAAAGGAAGAGAATAAGTTTAGGATTAAAAAAAAAAAAGAACAGGTTGTAAAGATCTTGTTTGGACTGAAGGAAAAAATCAGGAAAACTGAGATTGATTAATATTTTGTTTAAAGACAACTCAAGTGATGATATTTACGAGAGGAAAGAAAAAAGAGAAGAGGAGGCATATTTTACACATTCTTGCTACTGCTGAGACAGAGAAAGGTGTCTCAAAGAGGTTAATAATTACTGTTCACCTCCACACATGTCTAAACAGGGCCTTGACTAAATCAACTGATAGTACTGCCTTTTTATTTATTTATTTATTTTTTTGTCATAGGGTGCTTGTGCTCTCCAGAGAGAATCAGACAGAGAGGGAAAGTGAAAAATAACTTTCCAGGAGGATGGCCATGTTGCTGTCCCTTTTCTGTTCTCCTCTCAGGATTTTGGGCATGCACACACACTCACCCAGTATAGCCATATGGGAGCCAATGCCTTAACCACCATGCCACATGCTGGCCCATGTAATGCCATTTTGCTCTTGCTCTGTAAACTCTAGTATTTTAAGGATGAGATGAATACCATGGCCCCTATCTACCCAAGACCCTTGGGAAAATGATTTAAATAGTATCTGGGAGAGGAGTGATTCTCCATTTTCTTTGTAACAGAAAGCATCTCACAGGCCCAGCCTCTGTGGTACAGTCAGTAGTCTATTGAACTGCAGTGCTGGAAGTCACATGGCCAACTGTGGGTTTGGATCCCTGGCCTAGTCGACCTAAAACACATTGGTGTCACTGAAGGCTCATGAATTGAAGGGCTAAGGAGAGGGATTGTGGGGTGGGATGACAAAGATACTATAGAGGGTGCTTCTCTTTCTTTCTCTTTTTCATCAGTGCATGCATGTGTGTTATCATGAATAAAAAGAAACTTAAAGAAAGCATCTTGCAAAGATGGGACCCAAGAGTATGTCTGGGTCTGCTTCTGTTAATACTCTCTCACTGTACAGCATCCAAATTCCATGCAGCCAACCTTGCTGTTGATAAGAAGTCTAGGGGCCAAGCCGTCCTTTCTCCAAACAAGAAGGGGAAGCCACCCCTTTTCTGAGGAAAAGGAGCAGGTATCTTGGCACTGGCCCTTGCCGGGGTTTCGGCTAGCGTACGGAATAGCTCTGTGACTCAGAACTCAATTTTTCCCTCACAGCTTTAGTTTCCTTGTCAAGAAAATGTGAATCATCACATCTACCTTGGATCTATTATGAGGAAACACGAGGAGACACAAGTGAAACCTGTAGATTATATAGTATGAATCAACTAAGATCTTTCTCCCAATACATAAAGAAGTCCCAGTTACAAGTGGGAGACCCTGGAACAAGGCAAGTGAATGAAGAAAGTAGAGAGTAGTGAAGTGACTGCTCTGTCCCTTGAAATCCTGGCCCAGGAGAGGTTTTTCTTTAATTTAATTATTTGCTCACCAGAGAGAGACAGAGAAAGAGAGAGAGAAAATGAGAAAGCAAGCCACCAGATCCGGGACTCATTGCCAGTGCTTTAACCATCATGCCACCTGCTGGGACCCCCACCCCAGGTAAGCTTAAGAAAAGATAAATATTGGGGGGCCAGCAGGTGGTGGTTAAAGGTGCTGAATTTCCACATGGCCGACTGCAATTTGAGTCCTGGACCTGGTGGCTTGCTTTCTCACTTTCCCTTTCTTTCTCTCTCTGGTCAAATTTTTAAAAATATTAATAACAAAGGGAATTAATTAAATAAATGATTCTTTATTTTTTTTAAGAAAAAAAAAAAAGGAAAGATAAATATATCCATGAAAGTTTCCAAGGATAGACCCTACTTTAATTCTTTCTCCTTGAACTCCCTCCTTCCTGCCAGCTCAGCTCCTGGTCTCTTTCCAATTTGGAGCCAAAAGACTAAAACTTAGTAAAATGCCTGAAAGGTGCCATCTGTCCAGCTGATAAAGATGGATATTGACTCAGACAGTCTTAATTGAGACAGAGAACCTTGTTAACCCAGTTCCCCAGCACCAGTTCAAACAGTGACCTCTAGGCACCCTCTGGACTTGCTTTTGTCCCTGGAAGGGTGATAACCTCTTGGAATAAAATGGGATAGTCTTTTCCTATTTGGAGGCCCTAGGCTTCCTTTTTTGTTTTGCTCAGTTTTGGAGGCCCATGGATATTTATAGGAGCTGGTAGGAAGTAAAAGAGATGACGAACAGTGGTTGCCCAGAACCGCTGCTGTTGCAGCGGAGGTTGAAGATGGTGATAGGTGAAGGGCCTGGGGAAGATGGGAGTGGGAGGAGAAGTTTCTCTGGGGCTCAGAATTGGGGGGTGATGGGGCATGGATGCTCTGGCATCATAACAATCTTTAAAAATCAAAAGTTGGGGGATCTGCAGTTAGCATAATGGCTATGTTGTTGGACTCCCATGTAGTCAACCATGGTTCAAGTCCTGGACCTGGTGGCTTAAACTCACGCCAGGCGCATATGCGTGCATGCCCAAGATCCCAAGAGGAGAATGGAGAAGGGATTGTGGCCATCCCCGCTGGGAGGTGATTTCTTGCTTTCTGTCTCTCTGTCTCTGTCTTTCTGGCAAGTGCACACACACTATAGTGAAAACCTCTCCAAAAAAAAAAAAATCAAAAGTCGGGAGACCAACAGCTGGCATAATGGCTATGTTGCTGGACTCTCATGTAGTTGACCGTGGTTCGAGTCCCGGACCTGGTGGCTAAAACTCAGGGTAGGCGTGTGTGTGTGTGTGTGTGGTGTGTGCATGTCCAAGAACCTGGAGAGAAGAATGGAGGAGAAGGGATTGTGGCATGGCCATCCCCCCTGGGGGGTGATTTCTTACTTTCTGTCTCTCTGTCTTTCTGGGGAGCACACACGCCCTGTAGCAAAAACCTCTCAAAAAAAGAAAAAAGAAATAAAAAGTCAGGGCTGGCAAGCGGCATGGTGGTTAAGGGTGCTAGACTCCCACATGGCCAACTGCAGTTCGAGTCCTTGCCTTCTCACTTTCTCTCTTTCTTTCCCTGTCCTTCTCTGGTTAAATTAAAAAGTAAGTAAATAAATTTTTAGAAAGTTAAATAAAATAATTCTTAAAAAAAAGTCTTGGGACCACCAGATGGTGTAATAGTTATGTCATTGGACTTCCATATAGTTGACCACGGTTCGAGTCCTGGACCAGGTGGCTTAAAACTCACACCAAGCACATGTGTACACATGCCCAAAATCCTGAGAGGAGAATGGAGGAGAAGGTATTGTGGCATGGTCATCCCCCTGGGAGGTGATTTTTTGTTTTCTGTTTCCCTGTCTCTCTGGCGAGCACATGTGCCTTATAGCAAAAATCTCTTAAAAAATCAAAAGTCAGGAGAGGTGACTGTGAAGAGCCAAGATTATCACCTATGCTCTCTGTAGTTTCTTCAAAGTGTGGCAGATGTAAACTATGCCATCAAGGAGTCCCTCAAACTTTCATGGGGCCCTACTGCCCAGAGGTGGGTTAGAGAGGGAGGGCCCTATCTGCTTTAGAAATGCTCTTCCTTGCTCAGTGACAGACAATGTAACCCCTCAAATACAAGAGGAGTCACTGAGCTCCATTTACTGGTAGTATCAGGGCCCCACCCCCACATCTCCCACCGGACAACCACTGACCCGAGTGTGTGCGGAGGTGGCCGGTGAGTGCATCACGCCGGCGGCAGGCATAGTTGCAGAAGGGACATTTGAAGGGCTTCTCCCCAGAATGCAGCTTAATGTGGCGTAGCAGGTTCCCCTTCTGGGTGAAAGAGGCACCGCACTGGTTGCAATGGAAGGGCCTTTCACCTGCAAGTGAAAGAACAGATTCCAGAGGACTTGGTGTGAGGAACTTTCAAGGCTGAATGTTGCCACCCCACCCTCTGCCCCTCCCTGCCCAGAGGAAGGTGCAGGATGAGGGGCAAGACAGAGCCACACACACACAAATCCTGCTTTGTTTATTTGTTTAATCTCCAGAAAGAGATACAAGGGGAGAGAAAGGGAGAAAGCACCCCAAATATGGTGTGGTCACGTCACAGTCCCCTCTCATCCATTTTTCCATCCTATCAGAATTTGGGGACACAGGAACCAGCAGTTAACGTAATGGCTATGTCGCTGGACTCCCATGAAGTCGAGCGCGGTTCGCGTTCCGGACCCGGTGGCTTAAAACTCACGCCGGGAGCGTGTGCGTGCTTGCCCAAGGTCCCGAGAGGAGAATGGAGGAGAAGGGATTGCGGTGTGACCATCCCCCCTGGGGGGTGATTTCTCGCTTTCTGTCTCTATGTCTCTCTCTGTCTGTCTGGAGAGCGCACGTGCCCTATAGCAAAAAAACTCTCAAAAAAATAAAAAGAATTTGGGGACACATACACACACACTTGTACCAGCATTTTTTAAGCCACCAGGGCTGGGACTTAAACCACGGTCGGCTATATAGGATCTGGTTCCCTTATGAAGATGTAGAGTAGAAGTGTGTGGCAGGGAGAGGGGTGCCAGGCTAAAAGACTTACCAGCCCGAACAGCCCCACAGGGCACACCCTGCAGCCCAAAGCCTGCAGAAGCTGAGAAGAGGCTTATGTTTTCGTTTTTTTTCAGTTCCGAGATGGAAGGACAAAATAAAACCCCGGTATCCTACCCCTGTTAGACTATAGGATCCTTCTTAAGGCTACAATGCCCTCTTTTCCCTCACATCCTGAGAAAAATATCAGCTTTTCTTTATAACAATAGTTAAGGAAAATGCTGGGGGAGTAGAGGCAATGAGGGGCGTCCCAATTCCATCCCCCTATTTTCATCAGTAATTCAATGTGCTGGGAGAGACCTTTCCTTTCTGAAGCCACTCCACTCCTCGCTTGGCCTCTGCTAGCCTCCTGCTACCATGCCTGGGCACTGCCTCTGCGCCTCAACCTCACTCCGGGCTCCTCCAGGAACCCCTTTGGCTTACTCACCAGTGTGGCTACGCTTGTGCACCATGAGCACGTTGGGTCCGATACAGACCATGCCGCAGACATCACACTTGAGCTTGCCATTGGGCAACCGGATGCCACCAGGGGAGTGCGGCTCGGGCCCACTCCCATCACAGTAGCCCAGGGGCTCCGACAGTGAGTCCTCCACAATCACGCTGTCATCCTTTTCCAGGAGCCGCTCATCGGGCCCCAGCAGTCTGCTCGACTCCTCATCGCTGTACATCTCCACCTTGATGGAGTTGGCTGGAGGGTGAGGTGGGGTTTAGGACAGAGACAAGCAAAGGGGGAACCTGCCCCAGGTCAGAATGGCTCCTGAAGTCCAATGGGTGTCTCCAGGCCCTGACGCAGTCAGGCTTTAAAGGAGGCCAATACCCAGGAGTCTTATAGGAACTTAAAATTACTTTTTCCTTCTCTCCCACCCATCAGGCAAATAGGCTTCGAGAGAAAAATGTTGGGGTACATAGGATATTGTCTATCACTGGGGAGAAGAGGTGGTAAAGGAAGCCTTTTTCTTTAGTCTCTTGTCATCAAGAAAGATGTCTGGCTTGGCCCTGGGCAGGAAGCCAGAAAGTGATAGTGGCGGGAAAACAGTCTCAGGAAGACTGGGGGCTGGGGGGGGGGGCTAAAGAGAAAGCAAACCTGGAAGACAGATATGGCTCACATCATCCTTCCACTCCGTGACACTGAACCCCTACCCTACTCCATAGAAATCTGAGGTGGAGGTGGGGGGATAAAGAAGGGAGGAGCCATTGAGGAGAAGGCTTTGGCTCCAGCTCTGACCTACATTCCTGGCTATTCCAACCATTTAGAGAATGTCACAGATCTAGGGCCAGCTGGGGAGGGGCAGTCATGGGGACCCTGTCTGGGCAGGAGAATGGGGTGTGAGAAGCTGGGGAGCTCCTCTGCTGTCCATTTCCTCTCCAGCTAATGCCCATTTCCAGCGACCTGCTGCTTCAATCCCAGAATTGCTCTTTGGAGTCTTTGCCTTAACCCCACCTGTGCCTCCTTTAACTCTACTGTAGTCTGGCAGGGACAGTCGCTCTCCTTTTAGGAGCCAGGAAAACCCTAGACATGGGGCTCCTTGGTGGCTTTAGAGACACTGAGCAGGACATCAGTGGGAGGTGACGATGGGAAATGCTTGCCAGTGGAAGGTGACTTGAGGGCCAAACACAAATGGGGTTGCCCAGTGCCAGGAGAGGGGAAGGCTGCACTTACCACTGAGTGAGCGGCTGGGAGAAGAGTGCTGGCTGTTGGGGGTGCTCACCGAGGGCCCCACAGGGGCCCCAAGGAACTCCTTCTCCAGAGACGAGTCCCCGCTACCTTAGAGGAGAGAATAAGAGGGCAGATAAAGCTGGAGCTGGAGCCATCTACAGTCTATTGCCTCAACTTTTACAAAAAACTCAGTTAAACTTCACGAATATTTATTTCATGGTCACATATAAGGCAATGGTTTATGCTGGGCACCATACCTTGTGCCTCTGCCAGCCTGGGTGCCTGGTGCTGACTTCCGTGAGCTCAGTAGCTAGGCCTGGCCTACCCTACCTTTATCTAGGCCTGAGGGGAAGAGCATCACTGCCTGACGTCCACAGGAAGCAGGGCTGGGCTGGGCGGGCCAGGGTGGAAAGGAAAATGGTGGCCTCAGGAGGGAGGCTGCATAGAAGAGAGGTTCTTCCCTACTGTTCCTCTCCTGAGCCTCCAATACTAGGTTCAGGATCTGCAGGAAAGGCAGATCATTCCTGAATCTATTGATAATATCGGTAATGATAACCATAGCAGCCTAATATTAATTGAATGCTATCTACCAAGTGTTATTCTACACACTTGAAATGGATGATCTCATTTAATCTTCATAACAACCCTAAAAAGTAGGTGCTAATATTATCTTAATTTTTCAGATGAGGAAACTGAACACAAAAGAGGTGATGTGACTTTGCTAAGGTCACATAGCTGGCAATGTGGAACTGGGATCTAGGTGATCACAGACAACGAAATACTATGTCCTTAACCACCAGCTACACAACGGAGAGTCACTCAGTAGGGGAGGGTTGGGCTCATTAGGCTTTCTAAATTGAGCAAAAATTTGACTATTCTAAAAAACCTCCATCTGACCTGATTCCTATCACATATTTACTATTTGATATTCCCTGGAGAGTTATGTAACCAGTTTATTCTCCATATATTCATTTTAATTCGTGGATAAATTGCTTTGTAAAAAATGCTTCTTTAGAGTTTCATAATATTTAAAAAAATAAGATAACATACCTGAAGACATAAATGCCTTTTTTTTTTAAAAAATCCCCCCACCCCAGGATCTTCTGCACAGATATACAGGTGAAATAAAAACACATGTAGATACACACACACACACACACACAGAGACACATGTCACATATGTAGAGACACATACAGAGAACATACCTACTGGGGTAAACATACCCATAGCCTTCTACATTTATCTGCTAAAATGAACATGCATGGATGTATGCACACAGGCCTAAATATGGAAGAGAGAGAAGGAGAAAGAGAGAGAGAAAGAGAGAAAGCCTAAAATCCATCCCTGAAGTCCACCTATTCGTACTTTACCCAATTGCCCAGCTATGCACATACTTACTTTCACAAAATAAAGATTCCATTATAAAATGGTTGGAGTCTTGGGCCTGAGGCAAGAAATCCGGAACACACCCTCCTGAGGGATCCCTCTCCAGCTTTGGTCAGTGGGAAGAAAACAACCACTCAGGACTTTGGGACCATTTCCCATTCATCTCCTCTTCTAAAAGTCCCATTTCCCCCAATCTATCCCAGCAGAGCCTAAGAAGTTTGCTCACTATCTGTAGAAGAGGCTTTATGGCTTGAGTCTGAGTTTTCCTAGCTGGGGCTCTTTAGGTGAACCATATTTACCTAAAAATGTGCAAAATCGAAACATCACATGTATCATGAAGTGCACATTTCAGGGTTGTATGTTGAGACGTGTAGTCTTAGACCTAGTTTTAAAATGTGTACTTGTAACTAAGAGTAGGGTTTACTAGGGTTAGAAGTGTGAGAAGTATGTCTTCTTAGTTCCTTTCAAACGTTGGTGCTAACTTTCCCTAAATCACTTGATATGAGTTATGGGGGAAGACTAGGGCTCTGGGCCCTGGCACGGAGGCCCTGACCCTAAAAGGGATGAAGGAGCTTGCTGGAAATCCATCTCTGGACCCAGTTTACTAAGCTGAGGTTACCTCTTAGGGCCAGGGGCTTGCTATATGGGAAAATAGCCTTAAAGGGACACTTAGACATTAAAGAGAAAGCATCCTTGGGGCTCTTCCAATTAAGGCCTGGAAAGAGGAGAAGAGCAGGAGCCTCCAGTAATTCCAGACTTTGATGCTGCTGTCTTCCCTAGGATAAAGGTAAGAGGGAAGACAGGCTCCAGTCTACTTTCACGAGGTCAACACATCAAAATGAATCTGTTTGGGGGTCAGAAAGTCTGTCTGGGGCCCCAGGGATTTTGCATTTTAGCCAGAGGGTGAAAGGGATTAGAGTCAGATTTAGGATATTCAGCAGTTCCTCTCTCAGCCCCAGAAACCCCAGTGAGGGAATTTTAAATGCCTGGGACTCCCAAGAAATTCCAGACTGTCAAAGCCAAGAATTAAGGCTGCTTTCAGGTCTCGGAGAAATTTTCTTGGTCAAAGTCATCATAGATTGGCTGAACCCCCAGAGGGCAAAGCAAATCATGAGGTTCACATCAGAGGAACTGGGAGGTGGGTAAAGGGCAGAAAAGCAGGAGGGAGAGAAAGGAGCCGGGAAGCAGCCCCGCCGCTAAATGTGTTTCACATGTTGAAGGAGATCAGCCCTCCGCTCCCGCCGCTCTGCCTCCATCCCTTCGAAGAGTGGCTACCTCCAGGGAGTAACCATGAGCTTGGAGGACCTGCACACTTCTCTGCCAGGGACCTTGTCATCATCGCTTTTCCTTTCTTGACCATGGGCTCCAAGGTGGCAGGACGCTAGCCTCCTAGCCGGGAATAGTGGGTACAGCAAAGAAAGCCGCCCCTCCCCAGCTCTATTGTGGGGAGGCGGCGAGGCCCCTCAGATCTCTGTTCCAGGCTGAGGCATCTGCCAAGGCTCCTCTTCCTCACCTCGGTTCTCTGCTCCCCATTCCCACCCAGGCCTGTCTCGGCATTTCACCCCAGCCAGATCTCCCCGTGTCCCCAAGGCCTAATCAAGATGTCACCACAGGCTCCCACTGTCCAAGTCGCCGTCTTTGCTTAGCAACACCAAACACCCGTTCCCATCCTCCGCAAGTGTAAGGAGGAACGCCCCCTCCCCCGCCACACACACACAGCCCCCATCCTCTCCCTCTCCTCGGGCTTGGGAGTTGTTACTGAATTGGCTCCCTAGCCCCGGTACCCCCTTCCCCCCTCCACTAGCCGCCTTCTGCCTGAACTTACATTATCCTTCCCTTGCCGGTGAGACCCTGGGGTGCGAGCGCGGCCGCCGCCTTGGAAACGGCGAGGGAGTGCGGGTGGTGTGTGCATGTCTGCGTCTTGGGGGCAGGCAGGGGTGAGCCCAGCCACTCACCTTCCAGGAAGCGTGGATTCCTGGAAGTGAGGGGAACCGCCGTCATTTCGCAGGCAGCGGCAGCGGCACGGTGAGCAGGGGCCCACGGCTGCAGCCAGCGAGCACAGCTCAGCCCAGGCTGTGTGTGTTGAGCGAGTGTGTGCGGGAGAGAGGGAGAGAGACGGCACACTTGGATGTGCTTGGGGAGGGGGCTGGAGAACTGTCTCTGTGTGTAGTGGGGGACGCCAGGCTCCAGCAGCCCTGTTCCGAGGCACCGAGCGGGTGGGGGGCCGCACAGGGAGGGGAGGCAGACGCTGTTGCCCTCGTGCCCAGCAGACAAAGAGGAACTGCACAACAAACGCCTGGGAGAGGCAAGAGTGTGTGCGGGAGAGAGATGGATGGCTTGCGGGTGGGAGGGAGCAGGGGGGGCCCCAGGGAAGGCCAATCCCCTGCCAGCTGGGGAAGCCAAGGCCCCAGAGGTCATGGGGCCCAGGACACGGGGCAGCTTCAAGGCTCCCGGAGGGGCGGAGGCCCCTCCCCCACCGAGCTCAGGCACTCGCCCTCCTCCTGCGGGAGGCTCCCAGATCTGGTCCTTCCCAGCACCGAGAAGGCCAGCACAATCTGCTCTCAGACTGGTGCTGCCCGGGCCGGGCCGGAGTCCCTTCAAATCCCAGGCAGAAAGTCTGGCTCAGGCGCCCCCCTCCCTCCCTCCTGCGGCCCCGGGGCCTCGCAGTCCACAGCCCTGGATGAATCCACCCTCTATCAGGACACGGGCTCTGCTCCTTCCCTTCCAGAGGAGCTGCTCGCTGGCGAGCTGACCTACTTTGGAAGACTCTGTTTTCAGATTCCAAGAATTTGGGGGCGGGAGGGGCCGTGAAACTTTGGGCTGCCTACCCCGTATCCCTTTCTGCTAAGGTTCCCGCAAACAGTTGACATCCCCAGGAAACTTGGGCAAGCGCTGCTCCATTAATTGTGTGAACTGGGTTTGAGGGACTTGGTTTCCCTGACAGTCAGGGAGATGGGGTGATAGGGGGCTCTCTCCTTCTCCCCTACCCCCCAGAGGGAGTGACCTGAAGGGAGAGAAAAGAGATTTTTCGGAATCGGGTTTTGTGAGGTGGTAAAACCTCTGTGAAGAGCGAGAGAGATACCCCTTGCGTCAAGTTGCCGGGTGAGGGAAGGCCGCGGCTGAAGGGCTGCGGTGACCTGTGAGGGGCGGGGTGCTTCGGGAGGTCGAACACTGCAGCCCTGCCTTCTGCTTCCACATCAGCCCAGGAGAGAGGAGTCGGTGATGGGCTCCCACGGCCCCTCCAGGGGACAGTCTCGGTCATGCCCAATCCGCAGGGGCACTTTCAGAACTAATGTTAGTCCCACCTTGGCTTCCCTTTTCCTTCTCTAAGGTAGCTGCCAACGTCTAGAATTCCCCTTGCACAGATGAAAGGTTCTGGTCTCCACTTTTATTCAAAACCCATCCAAGCATAGGCAACTTTTCTTTTTATGGCTGGGGTAGGGGCAGTTTTAATGCTGTGTCAGGGGGGCTGGCAGGTGGCACGGTGGTTAAGGCAGCTGGACTCCCACGTGGCTATGGTTCAAGTCCCAGACCTGGTGACTTGCTTTCTCACTTTCCTTCTCTCTAAGATCAATTACAAAAAAATAAGGGGCCAGTAGGTGGCATGGTGGTTAAAGCCCTGGACTCCCACATGGCTGACCATGGTTCGAATCCTAGACCTGGCAGCTTGCTTTCTCTCTCTCAGTCTGTTTCTCTCCCATCGAATTGAAGAATAATAAGTAAATAAATAAATTTAAATAAATAATTCTTTAAAAATAAAATAATGACAAATAAATTAAATAAAATACTGTGTCAGGCTGAGTTATACTTCATGAATAAGTAACTCCTAAGTCTCAGTGCCTTCATCTAAAAGTTTGTTTCTCATCATGCTACATGTCAATTAGATCAACGGAGTACTCTGTTTAACTCATTGTAGTTAAAATGCAAAAATCTGAGATCTGGTCAATTTAACAGTGTTTATTTGAACAAGAGATAGGTTCTAGAATTGGGGTGCTCTCCAGATCCAAGAGGGTTCAGAATGCTCCCCAGAGGTTGTCTTATCTGGGAACTGGCAACCTGCTCAAAGCAGGGAGAGCTTGGTTTCATAGCATAGTGAAGCAAATATTCTCAGTTTTTTTAAGTATCTAACATTCTCTAGAAATAGGACTAAAAAGAGCTCTACTCCATAGACATCTCCAGACCTTAGTAGGTCTTCATTTGCCTGCCTTCCGGAAGGAGCTGGCATTTTTCCATTTGAATTTTCCCCAGCACTAATCAGGGTTCTGAGGGTACTTGTTGCTCAATAGTGGTTTTCTTAGCAGGCTTAACTGAGCAGGTGGCAGGAGGATTGGCTGGTTCCTCAGAAGAGTCATGGGGCCAGAGGTTGGTGTGGTGGTGAAGGTGGCTGGATCCTACATGGCTGGCTGTACAGCTGGAGTCCCAGATGGTTGAGAAACACACCAAGCACCTGTGTGTGAGTGCTCAAAATCCCAAGAGGAGAATGGAGGAGAAGGGACTGCAGCGTGGCCATCCCCCTGGGGGTGATTTCTCATTTTTCTCTCTCTCTGTCTCACTCTCTGACAAGTGCATGCATCCTATATCCAATTTAAAAAAAGAAAAGAAAGGCCATGAATTTAGTTCCAATAAAATCTCTTTCAATGAGATCAGTCCACCTGATTTCTGTCATTCTGTCTACCATGTGGCAGGTATTGAATGCCTTTATTCACTCCAACTTTTCCCTCCTTGAATGAGAAAGGAGTCAAGGTCAGTGTTACCTTATATTATCATGGGACTACCAATGCCTTTCACTTGTATATATGACCCATCTTGGTATCTTCCTTAAAGCATGCCAATAATTCCTTCATTGTCCCACATTAGAGTAAAACAATAAACTACAGGTCATTTTCTCAATGGTGCTTGGATTTTTGACGGGATATTTATCACATCAAACCCATTTTTTTTTTTTTTAAGGGAGATTTTGCTATAGGGCACGTGTGCTCACCAGAGAGACAGAAAGTGAGAAATCACCCCCCACAATTCCTTCTCCTCCATTCTTCTCTTGGGATTTTGGGCACACACTCACGTGCCTGGCGTGAGTTGTAAGCTGCCAGATCTGGGACTCAAACCACAGTCGACTGTGTGGGAGTCCAGCAATGTAACCATTATGCCATCTGCTGGTTCTTTAAAACCCAATTTTGTCTTTCCCTGCCTCTATTAATCATTTCCTATGCTGACATTCTAATGGTCCAAAAAATGATACTGTCCATCTTAGAGACAAACTCCATCTTAGGCTCTTTCCTTCACTCTCAGAAGGAATTGAATAAAATTCCTTATTTATTTTTATCTTGTGAAGCTTTGGGAAGAACTTGTTAAAGTTTCTAATTTCTTTCTGCCTTTTAAAATTTGTTATATCTGTTTACTTCATAGCTCTAAAAGCCAGACATTCTCTAAGCTATGATCTCTTCTGCCTCAGAACACTTGGCAGGTGCAAAGAGCTATAACACGTTAAGGCTGTGGAAAAGGACTGAAGGAGTGAGAATTGGGTTCTATGTCCTTACTTTTGAAGGCTGTAAACTAGTGGCCAACTGGATGAATTAGGCCCACAGTAGGTTTGACTTATCATGGAGCATTTTTAAAAAATAATTATGTATTTTATTTTATTTGTTAATTATTTTTTAATTTTATCAGAGAGAGACAGAGAAAGAAAAGGGAAAGTGAGAAAGCAAGCTGCTAGGTCCAGAACTCGAACTGCTGCTGGCCATGGAGGAGTCCAGCGCCAAACTACCACATCACCTGCTGGCCCCACTATTTTTTATTTTTTAAGAGAGATTTTTGGTATAGGGCATGTGTGCTCACCAGAAAAACAAAAAACGAGAGACAGAAAGTGAGAAATCACCCCCTAGGGGGATGACTACATTGCAATCCCTTCTCCTCCATTCTGCTCTTGGGACTTTGAGCATGCACACACACATACCCAATGTGAGTTTTACGCCGCGGGTGCAGGGCTTGACAGCAGTCGACTATGTGGAAGTCCAGCCACATAACTCCTACACCATCTGCTGATGCCATCATGGAGCACTTTTTAAATAATTATTGAGTTGGGGCCAGCAGGTGGCTTGGTGGCTGGGGTGCTGGACTCCCACATGGTTGACTGCAGTTTGAGTCCTGGACCCAATGGCTTTCATTCTCACTTTTCCTCCCTCCCTCTTTCTCTGTCTCCCTCTGGTGAGTGCATGTACCCTATAGCAAATTTTAAAAATAACAATAATAAAAGAAATATTTAGTCATCATTTAAAAATAAAGATATTTCATATGAAAATGTGGATTTCTCATTTCTCTGAAAAGGCTGGATGGGGACCAGCAGTTGGCATAATGTCTATGTTGCTGGACTCCCATGGGGTCAACCATGGATCGCGTCCCAGACCCTGTAGCTTAAACTCATGCCGGGTGCGTGTACGTGAGTGCTCAAGATCTCGAGAAGAGAATGGAAGAGAAGGGACTATGGCGTGGCCATCCCCTCTGGGGGGTGATTTTTTGCTTTCTGTCTCTCTGTTTTTCTGGCAAGCGCATGCACCCTATAGCAAAAACTTCTCCAAAAAAAAAAAAAGGCTGGATGTTTTGGCTACGTCAGATACACACTCCTGCATGGCAGTGACAGTAGACACTGAATAGCTGCTGTGCCTTGCAGTGGGACAGGTGCTCTCTAGTCTGTGACAGTCTCTGCTGTTCTAACCTGTTTCACTCCATCACACGCCCACCTGGCCCCTGCACGTGTTTGAGATGTGCAACCCTGCTCCACCCTTTACCTGGATGGCACAGAATTTCACGTATGGCTTGTGACCTCAGAACAGGGGGGAAGAAACCCAGTCTTTCTTCCTTTGGTGCGCTTCAAATCATTCCTTTAATACTGCCCCCTCATGTTAGTCTTCTATCTCCTTCCCCTTTCCCTAACCAAGGGAAAACAATCACTATTTAGGGAATGCGAAACCACAAAAGAATTGCACAATACTGAGTACTACCAAGGCATTTAGAGGACGTGTACCTAGGCTGGAGGCTCTCTGCCTGCTCCACGGGAGAACGTCGCTCCCAGCCCTTTACAGACAGAACACACAAGAAGGCATACCAGACATATAGGAGCGGCCATTGCAGTCTTCTATGTCCATTTTAAAGAGATTCTGCTGAAAGAGAAAATAGCTGCTCTTAGACGTCAGATCTGGGAGGGGAGGAGGCTCTTCTTTAACATTCTGGAGTTAGCAAGGAGCCTAAAGGATGGATCACTTAAGCATGGTCCGAGACTATCCTAAAGAAGGAAATCTTCATACTTTGTCCTGGTGAAAAAGGTCATGTATCCTGACCTACAAAGCCCAAGGTTTCCTTTGACCCACAATGCCACAGGCCTCCCCAGCCTCTGAGGTGGAAACAGATCCTAATCCAAAGTGGTCCCTGATGTTGAGAGTAGACCTCCCTGCAACTAGAGTTGATGTTGCAAGAGACTGGTTACACCTTAGCCCTCAGGAGAAACAGCCCCAGAGTCTCACGCCTCTGGTAGACTGGGTAGTAATAATGAGAAGCCAAATCCAGTCATTCAAGGCATTCTTTTATGGGATGTGCAGAGGCAGGAAGGGGGGCAGGAAAGTAGAAGATGGAGGAAAGCAGGACCCCTCAGGGTTCAGTGATAAGTACGTGACAAGGTAAATCTTTAAGTATTTCCCACCCTCTAGTCAATTACTTTGCTGTTTATTTTGAAAAGAGAGAGTAGCCTCTGAATTTAAAATACAGGTTAGTCTGAGGCAAGCAGTAATTGGCAGTAGAAACAATCAGGAACTGAGAACAATTAAAAGTGATAATTTGTTGCAATGAATTATCTCTTTAGAAGCCTGGGAAGAGGGGGAAAAAGTGGAGATTTACATTTATCCAAAATGGCTCTCACCACTCATCTAATAAAAAAATAAATGCTCCAGAGACAGATTTAGGGGATGAAGAGTGGGACAAGGGAACAGCCTGAGCTGCAACTGGGATTCTTGGGTCTTTTTGAAGGGTCTTGCTGAGGCAGATTTAAAAAAAAAAAAAATTGGTTTGTCTTTTTTTCTTTTTAAGAATTATTTTATTTCACTTCATTTATTTATTTATTTAACTTGATCAGAGAGGGACAGAGAGAGAGGGACCAGCAGTTGGCATAATGGCTATGTTGCTGGACTCCCATGTAGTCAACTGCAGTTCGAGTCCCGGACCTGGTGGCTTAAAGTCGCACCGGGCGCATGCGTGTGCGTGCCCAACATCCTGAGAGGAGAATGGAGAAGAGATTGTGGCATGGCCATCTCCGCTGGAGAGTGATTTCTCGCTTTCTGTCTCTCTGTCTCTCTCTTTCTGGTGAGTGCACGTGCCCTATAGCAAAAACCTCTCCAAAAAGAGAGAGAGAGAGACAGAGAGAGAGAGACAGAGAGAGAGAAGGAAAGTGAGAAAGTTAGAAAGCAAGCTGCCAGGTCTGGGACTCAAACTGCGGTCGGCCCTGTGGGAATCCAGCACCCTCCACCACCATGCCATCTGCCGGCCCCAATTTGCTCTTTTTTGTTTTTTTTTTGCTATAGGGCACGTGCGCTAGCTGGAGAGACAGAGAGAAAGTGAGAAATCACCCCCCAGGAGGAATGGCCACGCCACAATCCCTTCTCCATTCTCCCCTTGGGATTTGGGCAAACATACACACGCGTCTGGCTTGAGTTTTAAGCTGCTTGGTCTGGGACTCAACCATGGTTGACTATGTGAGAGTCTAGTTGACTACATGAGAGTCCAGCAATGTTTGCTGGTCCCAAAATTGGTTTGCTTTTAATACCGTATTGAGAGGGGTGGACTGGGAGCAAGGAGGAGTTGGAAGAGCACATACAAGGGAAAAGATCTGTTTCTTTGCTCTGCTCCCAATTCATTCTTGTCTAGAGCTCACAGACTCCTCTAATTTTTATTTTATAATTTCTTATTTACATTTAATTGTTGTATACCTTTGAGGGGTACAATATGAATTCATGAAGCATGAATATTTTTCTACTGTATTTTATAATTTTTGAAACTCCTTTTAAAAAGGCTCATGAGAAAGCCTAAAACATGGACTTACCCTCACTTCACAAAGTAACTTATGCTGGGGACCAGTAGGTGGTGTGGTGGTTATGGCACTGGACACTTCCATATGATCGACCACGGTTCGAGTCCTGGACCTGGTGGCTTGCTTTCTACTTTCCCTCTCTTTCTCTGGGTATGTGTTTCTTTCTGGTCAAATTTAAATAAATGAATGAATGAATAAATAAATAAATAAATATTTTTAAAAAGTAACTTGTCCTGGGATCAGCAGATGACATAATGGTTACGTCGCTGGACTCCCACGTAGTCGACCGCGGTTCAAGTCCTGGACCTTGTAGCTTAAACTCACAGGCATGTGTGCGTGAATGCCCAAAATCCCAAGAGGAGAATGGAGGAGAAGGGATTGTGGTGTGGCCATTCCCCCGGGGGGTGATTTCTCGCTTTCTGTCTCTCTCTGTCTCACTGGCAAGTACACATGCCCCATTCTCCTCTCAGAATCTTGGGCATGCACACACATGCCCGCCCGCCCAGCATGAGTTTCAAGCTGCTGGATCCGGGACTTGAACCACGGTCAGCTATGAGGGAGTCCAGCAATGTAACTATTACACCATCTGCTGGTCTCAATTTATTATTTTTTAAATTTGCTATAGGGCACCCACACTCATCAGAGAGAAAAGGAAAGTATGAAAGCAAGTTGCCAGGTCCAGAACTCCAACTGTTGACCATATGGGAGTCCAGCACCTCAACCACCATACCATCTGCCAGCCTCTCTAAGTTTATTTTCAATTCTTCTTTTCTTTTTATTTATTTATTATTCCTATTGTTATTATTTTAAGTTTGCCATACAGCATGTGTGCTCACCAGAGAGAGTCAGAGAGATAGGGAAAGTGAGAAAGCAAGCCACCAGGTCTGAGAACCCCGGTTGGTCATGTGAGAATCCATCACCTCAACCACCACACCATGCCACCTGTTGGCCCACAACTCTTCTTAATATCTTCCCTGGAATGGACTGAGATTGGAGACCAGCCAGTGAAAACAAGCCACTATAATAAGTAGTTCCTTTGAGGTTCCCTGAGGAGCAATGATCAGAAGAGCCCAAGTCCAGAATGGTTAGAGAGCGCTATGCCCTCTGGAACTAGCTACAAAATCTGAGGTGGTTAGCGATCCAAAGATGAGGTTGTCTTTGCTGTCTAGTACTCAGGGGCTCCTCTATTTTCCCAATCATTAGCTCCCTAATTGTCCTTTGGGATTTTTCAAAACTACTGTGAAGCCCAAAGTGCTAACTGTGATGTCTCCCATCCCTCTCCCCACCCCCACACAGGAGAGGCAAGAGTGATCAGAATTTTACCCATTTTCAACTTGGAGAAACTGAAGCTTAGAGTAGGTATTTGTCCCAGGGCTCAGGGTTACTAGAACAAGAACATGAGTCTCCTACCTCTTTGGGGAATGCTCTTTCCATTAAACTATATTGCTTCCTTTCAAAAGCTGGGCTACTCAAGGCCTTCAGGGATTTTCTTGCCTTTCCCTGGCTCTAATATCAATTCAGGAATCTTCTTTTGATGTGATCCCTATTTGAGTGGGGCCTGTTATTTAAAAAGTAAGAATGGGGCCAGCAGGTAGTGTGGTGGTTAGGGTGCTGGATACCCACATGGCCGACCATGGTTTGAGCCCCAGACTTGGCGGCTTGCTTTCTCACCTCCTCTCTCTCTCCTTTTTCTCTCTCTCACACTCTGTCCCTCTCTATTATTGAAAGAAAATAAATAATAGTTAAATAAAATAATCCTAAAAAGTAAATAGATAATAAAAAGAACAAGGGCTGCAGGTGGCATAGTGGCCAAGGCACTGGACTCCTCTGTGGTCAACTGTGGTTTGAGTCCCAGATACAGTGACTTGAAACTCATGCTGGGCACATGTGCATGTGTGCCCAAAAATCCCAAGAGGAGAATGGAGAAGAAAGGAATGTGGTGTGGCCATCGCCCCTAGGGGATGATTTCTCGCTTTTTACCTCTGTCTCTCTCTGTCTCACCAGCAAGTGCATGTGCCCTATAGCAAAAATCTCTAAAATGGAAAAAAAAATATTGAAAAAGTAAGAACAAGTTGATCTGGCTTTACAAGACAAAGTACGTTAATGCATGCATGTGTGTTGAGTGTGTGTGTAAGTCTGTGCATGTGCATCCTGCACCTGTGTGAACCAGGAGCTAGATAAGCAGTGGATAGGCAGAGAAGCTAGCATTCGGCTAGCTCAGGAAGTATAACTCATTCTTGGACTGCTGCCCAAATGTCTCCAAAACAATCTCCAGAAGAGATTGAGGAGTTTGCTGAGTTGGGCTTTCTTCCTAGCAGTAAAACAAGCTCTCTTGCCTCTTTTTCTTTTTTTAATTTGCTATAGGACACATGCACTCACCAGAAAGGGAGTGTGTGGTGGGGGGCAAGCAGGTGGCGTGGTGGTTAGAGGTGCTGGATTCCCACATGGCCGACCGTGGTTCGACCATGGTTCGGATCTGGTGCCTAGCTTTTGCTCTCTTCCTTTCTGTCCCTCTCTGTTCAAATTTAAAAATAATAATAACAAATGGACTTAAATAAATAAATTAAAAAAAAAAAAAAAAAAGACAGGGGGTGTGGGGAGAGAAAGAGAGAGAAGTGTGAAATCACCCCCCAGAGGGGATGGCCATGCTGCAATCCCGTCTCCTCCATTCTCCTCTTAGGATTTTGGGCACGCACACACAACTGGCATGTTCAAGCTGCTGGGTCTGGGTCTCCAACTGCACAGTCAGCCATATCAGATCCAGTCACCTTAACCATCATGCCACCTGCTGGCTCTCTCCTGACTCTTTTTTTTTTTTTGAAACGTTTTTGCTATAGGGCATGTGCGCTCACCAGAGAGGGAGAGAAAGAGAGAGACAGAGAGACAGAGAGACAGAAAGCAAGAAATCACTCCCCCCCCCAGGGGGAATGGCCATGCCGCAATCCCTTCTTCTCCATTCTCCTCTCAGGATCTTGGGCACGCACGCCATGGATCTTGCACCCAGCATGAGTTTAAGCCACCAGGCCTGGTCCTCGAACTGTGATCGACTACATGGGAGTCCAGCAACATAGCCATTATGCCAACTGCTAGTCCCAAAGAATTATTGTATTCATTGTCATTATTTTATTTTACTTTATTTTATTTTATTTTGAAGTTGATCAGAGAGAGAAGGAAAGCAAGAAAGCAAGCTGCCAGGTCCGGGACTCAAACCGCAGTCAGCCATTTGGGAGTCCAGCTGCCCTAACCACCATGCCACCTACCAGTTCTCCTGACTCTTAATTGCTCTTAACAGGTGCTCTGTGACACAAATTGGGCAAAATCAGTACTTGTAGTTGCTTCCACCAGGCCTAAGTGCCAATTTGGTAACTCTGGAAGCGACAGGTTGAGACTGCTCTTCCCAGTCCTGGTTTTCTCAGAACCAAGAGCAAAATCAGTAGGTATACTTTGCTCTTTGCTCAAGTCTCCCTGGCAGATCCCTCCCAACCTTCCCACTGCCCACTCCCTGCTCTTCAAAACACCTCCTCTCCTACCTGGTCAGAAGTGTCTCTTTAGAGGAACTGGGTCAAATTAGTCAGTGCCAACTGAAGACAAACCAGGAGGAGAAGTTTTGTTTAGTTTAGTTTAAATAATTATTTAATTTATTATCATTATTTTAATTTGCTATAGGGTGGAGCCGGCAAGTGGCATGGTGGGTAAAAGGGCGGGGGTCCCACAAGG
>NW_006203821.1:705992-707894 GCF_000334495.1 Tupaia belangeri chinensis | reverse complement strand
CCACGGTTAAAGTCTCAGACCTGGTGGCTTGCTATCTCACTTCCTCTCCCTCTCTCTCTCTGTCTCTCTCTGATCAAACTGGAAAATAATAATGATGATAATAATAAATAAAGTTAAATAAAATAATTATTTTTAAAAATTGCTATAGGGCACATGTGCTCACCAGAGACAAAGAGAAAGAGAGAGAATGAGAAAAACCACTAGGTCCAGGACTCAGTTCGTAGTTAGGCACGTGGGAGTTCAGCGCCTTAACCACCACATCACCTGCCAGCCCCAGGAGGAGGCTTCAGGAGAGGGAAGTTTGTTACACAAGGGCTGGCTCCGTCTCGGAAGGAAATTACCTTTAAAACAACGTAAACATCATTTAGTGATGGGAGAAGGCAAATATGAGAGGACTTGAGAAAGCCTGGAAAAATGGAATTAACGTACACATTTATTTTGGTACAGAAAAATGAAATCCATGCAGTTTTTCATGATTCATATTTCCCATAAATTTGTTGAAGACCCTGCATATGTACTGTAAATGCAGCTCAGCAAACTGAATGCAAAGCAACTTGAAACAGCCAGTCTCCCAATTCCAAAGGAAGTATCTCTGTGAGGGGTGGGGGGGAGGTCGGTCATTGCATTCTCTGGAGACAAACATTTTCTTCCCTGATCTTTTGAATTTACTTGGCATCACAACAAGAGTCCTGCACAGCCCTGGCTTTCTCCCATCAGTGTGTCATCACATTTGAACAGGATGGGCATCCTTTCCAGACAGAAGATTCCTACCCGGACTCCCTGATGAGCAGCAGCAGTGAGGGCCAATGCAGGGCCTGACTTCTAAGGGCAGGTCAGGCATTAGGTATGATGCTCATCTCCCCAAAAGCATCCTCTCTTTTTTTAAAAGAATTATTTTATTTAACTTTATTAATTTATTTTTAGTTTGACCAGAAAGGAACAGAGGGAAAGGGAGAGAGAGAGAGGGGAAGTGAGAGAGCAAGCTGCCGCTGCCAGGTCCTGGACTCAAACTGCGGTCGGGCATGTGGGAGTCCAGTGTCCTTAACCACCATGCCACTTGCCGGCCCCAAAGCATTCTCACAGCTCTAACTATCGGTGATGGAAATATGAGAAAGTTTTCTCTATGTAGTGTCTCTGAAAGCCTGAAACAAGGCGGACATCACAAGTAATGAAAACTTCAAATCCTCCAAGAATCTGGTTTGATCTAGTGACATTCCAGAATTAAAATTTAAAACACTTACTGTGGCCTAGTGCATAAAAATGTAGGTTTTTTTTTTCAATTTATTTTTTAGTTTTTTTATTGCCATGACATGTGAGCTTGCTGGAAACAGTACAGAGTGAGAGAGACAGTGAGAAGTCATCCCTGGGAGAATAGTTATGCCTCAATCCCTTCTTCTCCATTCTCCTCCTGAGATTTTGGGCATGCATGAACACACACCTGGCGTTTATGTCATCAAGTCATCAAGTCATCAAGCCAGCAGGTCTGGGACTCAAATCGCAGTTAGTCACATGGGAGTCCAGCAACGTAACTACCATGGCAACTGCTGGCCCCATAAGATAGAATATTTTTGGCAAGAGGGTACAGGTAGAAAGAGTGACAAGGGTATGTGCCATTCTTCTGTTTTTTATTCCCAAACTACAATGAAGAAGAGGAAACAGTTCCTTTCATTTCCCTTAGGACCCAAGTTCTAAGGGGGAGCCAAGTGATTGTGAGCAGCGTGGTTATTCCCATGTGCCTTGGGTAAAAATAATTCAGGTACTTCAGGAAGACCAGACCCACAGTGGCATCCTCTCCTGCTTTGCCTTCCTGATCTAAATGAAATCTCAGCCAAAACATGTTAGAATCACATAGTTGGCTCTGCTTTCTATCAGGGCTTTGTATAATTTGGAGGGCGAGAAAGT
>NW_006203821.1:704984-705961 GCF_000334495.1 Tupaia belangeri chinensis | reverse complement strand
AGGGAAAGACATGGAGTGTTAGGCATTGCCTGCAAACTGACTGCATGCTCCTTTCCAGGAAACAGACCTAGACATGGAGCAATCTGCAACTCTGAAATGATCTTTAGGTTCAACCTGTGTCTCTGAAGGAAACCCACCAACTTTGGCTCATTTCCTGTGTCTGTCTTTATAGTGGAAAGGTTTGACTCGCTTTTTCACCAAGCTGTATATGGTGACCTTTTGTCTGTGTCTAATATAGATGAAGAGAGCTTAATTCATTATCCAAGTGCTTGGAGAGTTGTGCAGAGGAGATAAGTTCCCAGATCATCCTAGCAATGGCCAGTCTCCAAAACAAGAGGAGGGGAAAGCTGGAAACACACCTCCTGCGTAGTGGGGACAGATCACCTCATTGTGTCTTTTTAGATCTCAGATGAATGCATCTTTTTTTTTTTTTTGGAGAGATTTTCACTGTAGGGCACGTGCGCTCGCCAGACAGAGAGAGACATAGAGACAGAAAGCGAGAAATCACCCCCCAGGGGGGATGGTCACGCCGCAATCCCTTCTCCTCCATTCTCCTCTCGGGATCTTGGGCACGCACGCACACGCGCCCGGCGTGAGTTTTAAGCCACCGGGTCCGGGACACGAACTGCAGTCGACTACGTGGGAGTCCAGCGACATAGCCATTACGCTAACTGCTGGTTCCCTCAGATGAATGCATCTTGTTCTTTATGCTTCCCTGTCCTTCCCATGCAGACTGTGGAAGAGAAGGCTAAGGTTTATAGATAGGAGAAAAACTAATCCTAACCATCCCATGTCTCACTTTAGGATCTGAGAAGTACGGAAAGGGCCAAACTAAACACTTCAAATTGCTACATGTGATGTAGGAGATGATACTTTCTAGGTTTTGGGAATATCTTCTGAGCATACAAGCTTTGGTTACAGAAAGGCCCCACATGGTCACTGCTGTTCCATTACATGCTTGGGCAGGGGTAGGGAAA
>NW_006203821.1:698848-704966 GCF_000334495.1 Tupaia belangeri chinensis | reverse complement strand
TAGGGAAAGCAGAGCACGAGAATTCAATTTGTGTTTTATTGTAATTGAAGCCAAAGATGTATAAAACAGGGTTAGTTATCTCAAGATAAGTTTTTTTTTTTTTTTGAGAGGTTTTTGCTATAGGGCGTGTGCACTCACCAGAAAGACAGAGAGAGACAGAGAGACAGAAAGCAAAAAATCACTGCCCAGGGGGGATGGCCACACTGCAATCCCTTCTCCTCCATTCTCCTCTCGGGATCTTGGGCACACATGCACATGCGCCGGACATGTTTAAGCCACGGGGTCCGGGACTCGAACCGCAGTTGACTACATGGGAGTCCAGTGACATAGCCATTATGTTAACTGCTGGTCCCGAGAAGTTTTCATTTTTTTAAAGAAAAATTTTTGCTATAGAGTATGTGCACTCACTGGAGAGACAGAGAGACAGAGACAGAAAGAGATAGAAAGTGAAAAATCACCCACCATGGGGGTAGGCCACACCACAATCCCTTCTTCTCTTTCTCGTGAGCGTCTATGCCCTATAGTGAAAACCTCTAAACACACACACACACACACACACAATGTGAGTTTTAAGCCACTGGGTCCAGGACTCAAACCATGGTCAACTATGTGGGAGTCCAGAGATGTAACCATTTTGCCATCAGCTGGTCCCAAGAGAAGTCTGAAATCACATGAAGTCTCAATTATCTATACTGATTGTGGGAGGATGGTCAAGATGGGGAAGACACAGGAATAACCACCTTTAGAGGCAATCCTGGTGAGAAGTCTCTAATACATGTGATCAAAAAGGCTCCCTGTTGGGTCAGTCCTGTAGTCTCATGGTTAAGGGAGTCATAGCCCATAGTTCTAATCTCACCATGTAGGCTTGAAAGACACAATGGGTGTGGGACCAGCAGGTGGCATGGTGGCTGAGGTGCTGGACTCCCACATGGCTGACTGTGGTGCGAGTCCTAGAGCTGGTGGCTTGCTTTCTCACTTTCTCTCTCTCTGGCGAGAGCACATACCCTGTAGCAAATTAAAAAAAATACCAGTAATGATAAATATAATTAAATAATTATTAAAAAACAAACAAACAAAAACCACACTGGGCTTGTGTGTGTGTTTGTGCACACCCCAAATCCCGCACAACAGAGAAATGGAGAAAGGATTGCAGTATGACCATGCCCCACTGGGGTGCTTTCTCCCTTTTTCTCTGTCTCTCTCTGGAAACCACATGTGCCCTCTGGCAATTTAGAACATTTTTAAAAGCTTGTTGTTGGGACCAGCAGTTAGTTAGTGTAATGGCTATGTCGCTGGACTCCCATGTAGCCAACCGTGGTTCGAGTCTCAGACCCGGTGGCTTAAACTCACGCCAGGCGCGTGTGCGTGAGTGCCCAAGATCTTGAGAGGAGAATGGAGGAGAAGGGATTGCAGCGTGGCCGCCCCCCCCTGGGGGGGGTGATTTCTTGCTTTCTATCTCTCTGTCTCTGTGTTTCTGATGACAGCACACTATAGCCAAAAAAAAAAAAAAAAAAAAAAAAAAAGAAAGCACATTGTTGTTTGGGCCAGAAAGATGTTTTCAAGCTCCTCTCCTCTGTTCTCATAATCTGATTTGGTAAACTCTTCTTCATGTGGAAGGCCTAAGGCAGGGGTGCTCGAAAGACCTAGAGAATCTTGAAGTTGGAAGAGTTAAGGAGTGGTCTTCAATTTCTTTGTTTTTAACAAAAGAAGAAACTAAACACAACTTTACCTACCTGGTTTACAGTGGAAGTAGGACAAATAGAATGCAGGTTATGGGTAGAGGGTTCTTTCTACTGCATCACAAAGTTAAATCTCGCTCCAGCTGGTAGGTTTGGGTCACTCTGCTTCCCTCCTTTCTTGGGTTATGAAGTAAAGAGTTGGGATCTGTGTCTCAGTAATGTAAATTCTTGAACTGGAAACACAAGTTTATGAATGGAAGATGAAATAACCCCCTTCTTCCCGTGTCTCTTTTCAGAGAAGAGGAAAATGACAAACTAGATGATTGCTAAGTCTCTTCAGGGTAGAACCTGGGCTCCTTTGACTCCTCCACCATCAGAGCCTACAGGTGGATCCTTCCCGCAGGGGACCAGATCATTCACCCGAGCCCTACCCTTCTTACATGCTTCTGTCTGATCAGCCTTGAATCTGCCCTTCTGTTTCTAGAACAGAGTATATAACTTTTCTAAAAAGAGGGGATAAATCGAACAGTCTGAAATTCAAAGCCTCCACTTGGGTCAAGAGACTAATAAAGGAAGTGAGTCCCTCTGCTTATGGCATTGTCCACATCCACAGGGTCCCACACTCTTATGTCCCTACAGAGAAAAATGAGTCTAGAAATACCTGCACGACAATAACATCTTTCTTCTTGGCTATTATGTGTGCATGTGTCTGAAAGAGAGAGACAGAAAGAGAGAGAGACAGAGCAAGGGAGAGCGAATGCCAGTTTCAGAGAAAATAATTCTTTGTGGATATTGGTGGGAGGTAGGGTAAAAGATGAAGTAAGTTTCTCCCATGCTGAGAAGTACAGCTGTAGATTTCAAACTAAGAGGAAATGAAGAAACTTTTAGTTGTATTTCAATTAGAAAAAAAAAAATTAGGATTTATTTCTGAGCGAAGTCCTGAAATATGCCTTACCCTTAACCTACTGAAAGGAAAGGGGTTGTCCAGAAACTACAAATGAACTAACTGCCCTCAGTGGGTAACAAAGACATTATATTCTGTGTTCGAGACATCAACATCTATTGGCTAGGGCTGGGCACAATTCTGAAGCTGCCAAAATGAGGGCAGCTCCCTCTACCCTGAGTCCCATCCTCAGAAGCTCCAGTGAAACCTCTTCTGCTTCCCAATGGTAAGGCTATTTCTTCTTTTAAGACTTTATTTTTATCTCAGGAGCCACTCATCTGACTGTTCTCATGATCTGCAGGGCTGTCCGGAGTCTCTGGCTTTACACTGTTAGTGGGGAAAGCTGAGATCTCTCACCACAGAGCAAGAGTCACTGACTTGCTGGCAGGTTCATGAGGGAGTAAGGGATTACCAGCTGGGCATTTCATACATCCCTACCAAAGAAGATGTTACGCTTTCAAAAAAACTGTCTGAATTCGGGAACCAGCAGTTAGCGTAATGGCTATGTCGCTGGACCCCCACGTAGTCGACAGCGGTTTGCATCCCAGACCCGGTGGCTTAAAACTCACTCTGGGCGTGTGTGCGTACGTGCCCAAGATCCTGAGAGGAGAATGGAGAAGGGATTGCGGTGTGGCCATCCCCCCTGGGGAGTGATTTCTCACTTTCTGTCTCTATGTCTCTCTCTGTCTGGTGAGTGCACACGCCCTATAGCGAAAACCTCTCCAAAAAAAAAAAATAAATAAATAAAACAATAAAAAACTATCTGATTTGGCCTTTTTTCTGACCTTCCCGGAATCTGAGTTATCCTCAGTGGAAATATTCTAGGTAGTTAGACACCTGTTTTCATGCTTCCTAAGGATATAAACATGCACGGCCAGGCTAAGGGAGCAAATGCCACTAAGGGGAGCTGGCCAGGCTTCAATGGTTATCTGATTGGCCATGAGGATGGGAGAGCTGAAGCTCATATGTGAGCAAGTAAGAACACAGCAAGCCCGCCTCTGAGGCTTTGAGGGCTCAGGCTGGGGAGCTGGGCAAGCAGGAGTTACCAGACATGTACATGAGGGTCCCTAAGAGTCACAATAGCAGTTTTGCTTATGAGAGAAGGAGGTAAGATGAAAGAAGGTATGTAAAACTTAACACAAAGTGGTTGGTAATGCATCAGATCTTGGAAGCAGTTAGAAAATTTTTGGAGAGTGGAATGGGGTACCTTATTTCCTAAACATCTTTTACCCTAAAGCCCATGTTCTATTACACATTCCATTATTGGGACCAGCAAGTGGCATAGTGGTTAAGGTGCTGGACTCCCACATGGCAGACTGAGATTTGAGTACTGGACTCTGTGGCTTGAAAATCATGCTGAGAAAAAAAAAAAAAAGTGGTGGTGGGGGACCAGCAGCTGGCAAAATGGCTATGTCGCTGGACTCCCATGTAGTGAACCGCGGTTCAAGTCTCAGACCCGGTGGCTTAAACTCACGCCGGATCTGGACCCAGTGGCCTGAAAATCACGCCAGGTGTGTGTGTATGTGCATGCCCAAAATACCAAGAGGAGAATGGAGGAGAAAGGATTGTGGCATGGCCATCCCCCCTGGGAGGTGATTTCTTGCTTTCTGTCTCTCTCTGTCTTTCTGGTGAGTGCATGCTCCCTATAACAAAACCCTCCCCTCTCCAAAAAAAAAAAAAAAGAAAGAAAAAAAATCATGCTGAGTGTGTTTGCATGCAGGCCCAAAACTCCCTGAGGAAAATGGAGGAGGGTCTGCGGACTGCAGGGAGGCCATCCCCCTAGAGGTGATTTCTCACTTTCCCTCTCTCTAGCAAGCACGCATGCCCTATGGCAAAATCAAAAAACCCATTGTTCACAGACAGAACCAATCACAATAAAATATTTTTTAAAAGCATAGAGATCAAGGGATCAGCAGATGGCATAATGGTTATGTCGTCGCTGGACTCTCATGAAGTCGACCATGGTTCGAGTCCCAGACCTGGCAGATAAAAATTCATGCTGGGCGTGTGTGCATGCATTCCCAAAATCCCAACAGGAGAACAGAAGAGAAGGGATTGCAGCATGGCCCTCCGCTCTGGGGAGGGGGGTGATTTCTCACTTTCTCTCTCTCTGTTTCTCTCGTGCCCAATAGCAAAAACCTCTCTGCAAAACAAAACGAAACAAAAGCATAGAAATCAAATGAAAATTGGGGCTAGCAGGTGGTGTAGTGGTTAAGTGGACTTCCACATGGCCAACCATAGTTTGAGTCTGGACCCAGTGGTCTGAAAATCACGCCAGGTGCGTGTGTGTGCATGCCCAAAATACCTAGAGGAGAAAGAAGGGATGGTAGGTTGCATGTGGTCATGGGGTGGAGTTCGGGAGTGTGATTTCTCACTTTCCCCCTCTTTCTTTCTCTCCCACTAGTGCATGCACCCTATGGCAAAAACCTAAAAAATATGAATCAAGGGACTAGCAGATGGCGTAATGATTGTGTTGCTGGACTCCCACATAGTCGACTGAGGTTCTAATCCTGGACCAGGTGGATTAAACTCATGTGGGGCATGTGTGCACAAGGTCCTGAGAGGAGAACGGAGTAGGGGGGAGATTTCTCGCTTTCTATCTCTGTCTTTCTGGTGAGTACATGCACTCTACAGCAAAAACCTCTCTTAAAAAATAAAATAAAAAATTTAAAGAAAATGAAATCAAATTAAAAAAATTTTAAAAGAGAATCTTTAACTCTAGCAGACATAGGATAAGAAATTAATTGTTGGGGCCAGTAGTGGTGAAGGGCGCTGGACTCCCACATGGCCAAAGCGGTTTGAATCCTGGACCTGGCAGCTTATTTTCTCACTTTTCCTCTCTCTCTCACTCTGTCCCTCTCTGGTCAAATTAAAATAAGTAAATAAGGTTAAATAAAATAATTCTTAAAAATAAATTGGGGATGGCTCTTTGTGAGGAGGTACAGGGAGGACTTCAAATCGGCAGCGTTTCCCAAGTTTGTAGCTCCCATCTGGCCATCTGCCCTGGATTTCTCTGTGGCATTTTTCTTAGGACTTTTATGCAGTGAATCTCTTCTTTCTCGGCCTTGCTTCCCAAGTTTCCTACACTTCTCATCCTACACAGTGCCTCAGGCAGCACTTTTCACTCCACCGTTTCCTCTCCCAGATCTTCCCTGTAGGCCTACATTTTTCCCTCCAGCCTTTTATAGCAAACTTCCGGGCCCCTCGAATTTCCCCCCCTCAAATACCCTTTTTCTCCTTTCAGTCCTCTGTTCTATTGCAGCCATACCCCCACCGGGACAGGACCCTCGTGCACAGCAGCTCCTGCCTGACCTCAGCTCCGTCTTGACCTGTCTCCCGCCTTTTTCAGACTCCCAGATTTCTGCTACTTCCCCCCAATCCTAGAGCCTCGGGCCAAATTTCCCCAGGCCAGCTTCTGGCCTTCGGCTCCCTGCCCGCCCAGTCTTCCTACGTCTCCCCCCACCCGCTTCACGCCCTAGCCCCTCAGGCCCCGCCC
>NW_006203821.1:682529-698206 GCF_000334495.1 Tupaia belangeri chinensis | reverse complement strand
CCCAACTACAGCCATCTCCCCCCCTCCCGAACAACTTCCGGTCCCACTACCAGGCGACAGGCAGCGTGGCCGAACACCGAGCACTACGAAGCCGGGGAGACTGCTGGGGAAGAAAGGGAGAGGAGCTAGGGGAGAGTAGCCGAGCGCCGAAATAGCCAAGCCCCATTGGTAGTGTCGCGTGGGTAGGGCAACTACACTCCTTCGTCTGCGTGTAATTTACAAACTAGGTGAACACTGGATGTCCCAAGTGCCTGGGACACTCCGCCCCTAGTGCCAAATTCTGCTCCTGCCCCTCCGGAGACAATATTGATTTGAACCTTAGCATCCTTTGCCTTTCCTGCCAAGTGCATAGGAATCTTGGGGGAGAGGAGTTCGAGGGTACCAAATATTTTTTCTGTGCTGTGGGAGGTGGGTTCCTGAAGTCAGTCATTAAGGCGGAGCTGCATCTGCAGTCGCCAGAGAAGGAAGCCCAACTGTCTCGTGCCTAATTTTCCTTTCCTCCTCCCACCTTGTTTTGGGTTAGTCTCACTCCACAACCCAGTACCTATGCACCCTCCCTCCTGCAACGTGCTCACTCCCCAGGCCCAGGAGGCCCCTGATCATAGTCTTAAATAGATGCTTTATTAAAGTATTAGGAAAGTAAAGCTATAAAGGAAGGAGACTGTACCCCTTGCCTCCCCACAATCCCTGGGGAACCCAGAGAGGCAGCAGGAAGTAGCACATACACTTTTCTGACACATACCATAAATGTTCTTTGAAGAATCCCAGAAGAAAAGCAAAATAAGGCTTCAATGGTGATAGGCATCATTAGTGGAGGTGAGTTAGGAAGAGAAATAGTACTCAAATTACTTTTTTCACATTTAGCCCCTTGCTCTAACAGCTCTCACCTCTTGGTACAGGGTCAGAGGCCAAGGGGGATGTAACATAGTATCAAAAGGTTAGTGCCTAGGTGGAAATGTATCACGTGTGTACCTGGGTATGATTTAGGAAAACATACTACAGTACAAGTGGAGAGAAGGGAAAGATTTTTCTGAGATAGGCCAAAGGATGGGTGGAAAAAAGTGCTAAGGTGGTTCTGGGATGTAGATGGCTCCGTTCCATACTCTCATGGGGCAACGTAGACATGAACACGGTGCCAGGCATTACTGAGCACACCTCGTAGATTCCAGATTGGGGCTACAGTGTCAGGCTGTACATTGTAGCTGTCATCCACAGCCTTACAAACAATGTTCAATTCCTTCTGCCCAGCTGGCACAGGGGCTTGCAGCTGCCATAGACGCCAGGCCCAGGCCTTCCTGGGGCGTTGTTCATCTCCATGTAGCTCAGCTGCCTGCCAGGTTAGGCCCCCGTCCAGAGACACATCCACCCGGATCACAGCCCTGCCACCACCACTCCAGGCATAGCCCTTGACGGTCACCTCTCCTGACTCTACAGTCTCCCCATCCTGGGGTTCTGTGATGGCCGACTGGACAGGAAGTTCCTGAATTGATGGAGCTGAGTCAAAATCTACAGTGTCCCAGTCCACAGATGGAGAGAAGCCCTTGTAATCCCGCCGCTGCCAGTGACTGTAACTTTCCTCTGGCTCCACACTCACTCTGCCCAGCCATTTGACATGGCGGCCCCCCACCACACCAGGGACCACCACTCTTACAGGGAAGCCATGGTCACGTGGCAGAGGCTGTCCATTCATCTCATATGCCAGCAGGACCTCAGCTTCAGGGTCCATGGCCCGAGCCAGAGGGATGGATGCTCCATAGGCAGTCCCAGTAGGGTCTGAGTCCAGTCCTTCAAAGCAGACATGGGCATCAGTTTCAGAGAGCTGGTGGCCAGCCTGGGCTAATACATCACAGAGCCGTGCACCAGCCCACCTTGCAGTGCTGATGGCCCCTATTCTCCATTCCAGACCTTTCACTTCTTTGACCCGAGTCATTTCAGACCGCCGGTTGCCAGCACACTGCAGAGTGACTGTGATCTCATGCTTGGGAAACTTGTACAAATCATCCAGGGATAGGCAGAGTGACTGACTCACAGATGCCCCCACCACGTGTAGGCGATAGGTGTCTGGATCCAGGTTAGGTACAGGCAGATGGTTCCGGGTGAAGAAGATAGGGTTGGGTGTGATGTAGTTTTCTGTCAGCAGCTCAGCAGGGGGCTCTGCATTAAAGGGGCGTTGGCTGTTTACTTTCAGGGCCGGGTGACGCATAGGATCATCAGCATAAGGATCAGAGGTCTCCAAGGTGGGAGCTGCCTTGTCTTCAGGGTCTAGTTCCCCAATTTTGTACTGAGCCAGTAATTCACGCACATGGGACTGGTTGTGAACAGCATAGAGAGCCCAGAAAGGTTCCAGGGGTCCCCCCGCTGCTAACATCAGCTTTGATGGCCCCCCTGGATGTAGGTCCACAAATTCAGTGACATCAAAGACTTCTGAGCCCAGGGTCACCCAGATTCTAGTCTCAGGAGTATTGTGGGAACTCACTTCCTCCTTTGTGTATGTGCGTGGTGACTCCTGAGAAGCCTGCAGGGAAAGGAGGAGTACGGCAAAAAGGAACAAAATATATTAAAAATAACTCACCCTAGAGGCCAGCAGGTGGCCTAGTGGTTAAAGCGCTAAGTCCCAGACCTGGCACCTTGAAAATCATGCCAGCTGTGTGTGCGTGGATGCGTGCCTAAAATCCCAGGAGAATGGATTGCAGGATGGCCATCCCCCCGGGAAGGGGAGTGATTTCTCACTTTCCTTCTCTCTATTTCTCTCCAGCACGTGTCCTATGGCAAAAGTAAAACAAACAAATGAACAAACAAAAAAACAACTCTAGTTCACTGTGACCCACTCCACAGTCCTGGCCACTGGAAATGAAGGTGGCAGATTCCATCTCTACTGAGTATGAAGATAGAGTCATGAGTTTTGTAGTAACAGCAAGATGTGAGTCACGGCCTGGGTTGCCTGGAAAGCTCATTAAGACCCCTTTGTTCTGCAAGCCCTTTTCTCACTTACCCTGCACTGATGGTCATGATAGGCCAACACTGCTCCAAGGCCTAGCAGGGTCCCCATGACTTTCCATCTCCTGGTACCACAGTTGTCACCAGAGGTGAGGCTGAGGGGCTGGGGCTGAAATGAGTCATTTGTAGAGCAAGCCTGAATGCAGAGCTTTGAGGGGGTTGACTTGAGTCTGGAAGAGAGAGAATCTTCTTAGCAACAGACATGGTCATTATGAAGGGACCAGTGAAAGCCTGGGGTCTAACTTCCTGTTTGGCTATCAGTTCCTTCGATTGGAACTTGATTTCTTTTAGGGATGGATGGGATAAGTGGATCTGGCTTTCCCTTTCCTCTTATCTGACAGATATGACATAAAGGGGACAACAGAGGGGGTGGTGGTGAAGGCACTAGACTCCTACATAGCTGATTGCAGTTTGAGTCCTGGACCTGTGGCTTGTTTTCTCACTTTCCCTTTCTCTTTCTTGGTCAAATTACAAAATAATAAATAAAATAAGAACCATCTTTTAAAAAGAGTTATTTTTAAATTTAACTTTGTTTATTTATTTTAGCTTGACCAGAGAGGGACAGAGTGTGAGAGAAAACAAGAGAGAAAGAGAGCGAGAGTGAAAGTGAGAAAGCAAGCCGCCAGGTCCAGGACTCAAACCAAGGTCGGCCATGTGAGAATCCAGCGCCCTTAACCACCATGCCATCTGCTGGCCCCATGAATAAAGTAATGATTTTAAAAAAGTATAGGCTGGCTCTGCGCTCACTGGTGAGCAGTTCTCCTAAAAAAAAAAAAAAAAGTATTACATAAAGATCTGGGTGGCAGGCTCAGCATTGGTGGTACAGTTAGTAGAGTACTGAAGTTAAGTGCTGGAAACCACTGGTCAACTGCAGGTTTAGATTGCTGCCTTGGGCAACCTGAAACAGTATGGAGTGGGGTGAGGGTGGGGAGGGAACATGTGTGCCCAATATCCTGACAAACTAAAGGCTGGAGAAAGGGGATCTCGATGTGGTAAGAAACTGTCTTGGATTTAGCAGCTTGAAAATCGTGCCAGGCACATGTGCATGCGTGCCCCAAATCCCAGAACAGAGAAGGGGCTATGGCTTGGTCATGTCCTCTGGGGTCAGGGAGTGACCTCTCACTTTCCCTTTCACTGTCTCTCTCCTCTCTAGTGAGTGAGCACACATGCTCTATGGCAAAAACAAACCTTAAAATAAATAAACCTTTAAAAAGACACAGGAAGGAGTTATGGCCTAGCATGCAAGTCATGAGATGGAATGGCCTACCTGCAGGCCTGTCGGAGCCCTAGGACCACAGTTCTGTGCAGCAGCAGCATTGTGGCAGACCTGTGGAAGATTCCAGAATCAATATAGGGAGTCATTATTCAAGATTGGGATGGGGACCCTGGGTCAGGGTCCAGTTCCTGCTGCGTTCCCTTTTTTTTTTTTTTAGGGGGTGGGGATAGGAGATAGTGTGAAGGTTTAGGCAGCTAGATCCCATATGGCCAACTGTGTGGTTCAAGTCCTGGACCCAGCAGCTTAAAAAATACATCACGTGCATGTGCATGTGTGCCCCAAATCCTGAGAAGAAACTGGAGAAGGGATTTGTCTTGCCCCTCCCCCCACTCCTGGGGGTGATTTTTCTCTTTCTCTATCTCTCCCCCTCCAAGTACATACACCCTCTAGCCAAAAAAAAAAACAAAAAAAAAAAAAACAGAACATGAGTAGGAAGAAAATAGGTCAGTAAAGAAAAGAGCAGGTAGTTCTAGAATTGCCACCTCCCATTTTCCACTTTCTATTAATACTTTGTCTACCACAGAGAATAATGCCTGCGTTAAAGGGCCTAAATGGCAGAAGCCAAACATGTCCAATCCGGTGTGCCAGTTTATTATTTTTGAAGTCAACAGAGGACAACTGCTTTATTATTTCTGTAAAGGATCAGACTGACTTAAGAGACAAAAAGGTGAAAAATGGTAGCAGCACCCTAATAGAAGGGAGGAGTCCAAATTCTGGAGGCAAAGTGCCTTGGGATTATGAAACTGGGCCCTGCATTAACAAGCCTTGTTCCCTGGACAAGATATCACACCTCTCTGAGCTCTCTAAAATAAGATCTACCAAGCAGAAGGGATATGAAGAGTAAACAATAACACTGTCTTTGAAGGCCTTTCAGTCACCTCCTTTCTCACCACCTTTCTCACCACCCTTAAAAAAAAGTGAACGCAGCAGGAACTGGATCCCAACCCCTAAGCCATTCCAATCTTGTCTATGCCATTCCAGGAGCTCTGTAATTTGAGGGGTTAATGATCAGAAAGTCAGGATACGGAGTTGGAGGGAAAAAAGGTAATTTCTCTGTTTTCTGCTCTGTAGTAGTTTCTTCCTCAGGGCTTTGGGCAAAGCACTGATCTCGAGGGCTAACAGGCGACAGGTGAGAAGTATGCCAATCGCTGATGAGACAGATGGTGGCCACCGGCCTGTGGGTGTGGGTGGGTTGTGGGAGGGGACAGAGAAAGCACCAGGGAAGAAAATTGGAACAGTCTTCTCTACTTCTGAGCCGTGGGACCCTGACTCTGATACCTGCCTGCAATTCCAACAGCCTGATGGGTAAAAGTACGTCTGATTGGCTGATTTCCAGGTGAACTTGGTCAACCCAGAGTTCCAGGTTTGGAAGGGGCGCCTGGTGCAGCAAGACAAATGCATGCCTTGGAGCGAGTGGTGGTCGCTCACTCCCCCGGGACACTTTAGGTAGAAGGGTATGTCTAGCTCACAAGCAGCGGGCCTATGCTACTGCCCTGCCGCTAGCACACAAGGCTCTTGTAGCAACATCCCGCGACTCTGGGTTGCAGGAATGGAGACAGGTATCGGTGGTTTTATGGTCCGTGAGGTTCGGAACACCGCTGGGTGCAAAATCCCCCTCCGCCGCCCGCCTAGTAGCCCTTCCTCCTCTCCCCTCTCCCGGCTCCAGCCTCCTTACCCGTTACTTTGGCGTCCGCACCGCCGCAGTTTTACACGCCCGGTGCCGGGGAATGCTCTCGCGACGGGCGGGACCGACGCCGTGACGTCAGGGAGGAGTAAAAGACGTCTCTCAACTCATCCCAGAGCCATTGGCGAGCCCAGGCGACCTGCAAACTGCGGCGCCGCCTCCAGGAAGAGGAGGCTGGTGGGACGTCCTGAGGGCTCAGCGCCCAGGCTCGCCGAGTTTTTGTTTCCATTTCCATTGGCCAGCCGTCAATTCAATCATTATAGATAGACCCGGTGGGCGAGGAGTGGGACCCACTGATGTCCGGAACCGGGCAGTGGACGGACGAGGACTTCAGAGGTTGGGCTGAGAAGGGCGAGACTGAGACAACCCTGCGCCGCCCCTACGACCGGGGGTAGGGGGTCGGGGAGACAGAAGGTGCGTTCCCGGGAGGCGGTCTCGGGATTCAACCGAGTTCTGCGGACGGTGAGCTCCGCCTCTACCTTGGGTTTGACCAGTGCCTGTGTTGCAACAACTCCGTTTGTCTTTTAGGGAAAGCAAGGTCAGTCGCTCAGTTCTCTTACATGAGAACCGAAACGCAGCCTAAAATAGTGATTCTGAGACTTCAGATTCTTGGAATAGGAGAATTTCTCCCCAAATTATGGAACCAACAACACTGAATAGCCATCATTTTTATTTTGCGTAATTAAAGAAAAATTGCCCTTTAACAAGCTAGTTTAACATCCCAAGGTACGAAGGTTATAATCTCTTATCTTGGAGTCATGGATCTCAATGGAATAAATTTGCTACTACCCTTTTATTATTTGGCGCGAGACTGAAAATTGGTCAAACCTAGGTGCCAGAACCTGGGCAAATATTTTCACACCCTGCCCTCTAGAGGTCAGCAAGTTGAGATACAACCTTAGTTCAACTGATTGTCATTTCTTCCCTTTCTGCTCTCCTGCTCTTTATCTAGAGCTTTTACCAGGAAATCAAGGCGCCTGGGCAGAGTACTAAGTCACAGAAAGTAAGGGAAACTGACAAAGAAAAGTTGGTTTTGGCTCTAAAGTTTTTGAAAATGGAAAGGTTTCCAAACTGTAAAATTAAATCACTGGAGAAGCCTGATACCCAGTATATCCTACCAGGAAGATAGAGTTGTTAGGGACTATCTAGAAGCCATGGAGTAAGACTGCTCCCTAGTAACTGTCACCTACTTGTGTGCCATACATGCTATATAATTACCTTTAAACCTCAACTATTCTTCATTTCACAGATGAAGGAACAGGCAGAGCACATTAAGTAACCTGATCAAGCCCACAACTTGGTAAGTTGGCAGAGATAGGGCTGGGATGCCAGGTCCATCTGGTGCCAGTCCTCTTCCCTGACTTCCTTCAGACTCTGAAATTTAAAATCCTTCCTGCAACCATAGGTGGTCTTTTTTTCTATTTCATCCCCACCTCATTCTCCTTTGGATTCCGATGGACTGAAGGGCTTCAAGTACCATAGGTGTCAAGAGCAGATTTAGGGGGAACTTTCCCATGGGGGGTGGATGATCAATCAAGGTAACTCAGTGGTTTTCTTTTAACCTTTAGATCATGGGCCACTTTGAGAAATGCAGCAGTGGACTGTAGAAAAATACACACAACTGTTTGAATATTACTTTTTAAAAAATGTACAAATAGCACTCCTCCCTTGAATCTCATCAATGGGGACCCACAGACCACACATCCACACATGTATATTATTAAAAGGACTGAAAAAGGTAGGATCAGATTTGTGGGCTGCTTAGAGACCTGCAAATTAGGATGATTAAACAGTAATAAAAGGATTATTTCCAAATTGGATTCTGAAAAGAAAAGATGAAAGGGAATAAGGTGGTACCAAGATACATGGGAGGGTATGTTTCTGAGTCAATAAAACATTATTGGGTGCCCTTTCTAACAAATTCCTTATATTAGACAGACAAATAGCAAAAAATGAAGCATCACTCCAATGCACTTTTCTTTTTTTTTTTCCTCTTTTTACTTACATTAAATACATCGGTAAATCAGCAGTCGCATTCTGTTACCACGATTGTTATGTTGGGAGAGGAAGAAAGGGAAAGAAAGGCAAATGCTTTCTTAGAAGCAAAAAGAAAGAAAGAAAAAAAAAAACCCTCCCCCTAGAAAAACTGATCAGAAAATAAAATGAAGAGTGGGAAATAAAAAACTAAGACCCCTAAGCCCAACAGAGCTCAACGGAAGGCAGAGGAGCTGGTAGGAATAGAGGGAAGGCAGCAGATGGGCCCTGAAGCTAAGGCCAATCCTGTTCCTAAAGGAGTGGATGGGGGGAGAAGCCTGGGGAAATGGTTTCCCAGCCCCAAGGCAACAAAACATTTTCACTCCTGACCATCAGGAAAGCTTCACAGAGAAAGAACTTCATTTCTAAGAGACTTAGAGAGCAATCTTAGTTCTTCCACTTGTAAAAAGGATGCACTGGGTGTCCTGGGGGCCAGCTAGTTCTGCTAAATGAAGGGAGAAAATATATGTATCAGGGCTATGGGATCTAAGGCTGCCCCTGGAAAAGGAAGGGAATTGAGGCCTAAGTGGAAGAACCTAAGCTGGGTCCTCCAGAATCTTAGCTTCCTGGATTTCTCAGCTGCTTTAGGAGAGAAGGCAGTCTGTAAGCCAAAAGGGCAGAAAGGTTTCAATCCTGGGTCACTGTGGCCTTTCCAATCTTTTTTCCCCAAAATTTTCCAAAACTTTGGGCTGCAATAAGGAGAAACTTAGGATTTTTCTTGCTTTGATGGCTTCCCACAGACATCCTAAAACACACTTGATAAGGGATATGAAAAGAGGCTAATGAGTTAGAAAGGACCAAGGTCCTCTGATGATGTGAAACATCTGTGAGGTACCTTCAGTGCTAGTCATTCCCTGTCCATAGGAACAGGTGGTATGATGAGGGGGTCACACGCAGCCCTCTGTGGTACTAGTCCCTAGTGGTACATGGATTAAATCACTGGCTACACGGGGAAGGGGATAAGGATGAATAGGCTAAACTTAAGATACTAGCAAAAGAGAAAAGAACTAGGGCCTGATGGGCGATTGGTAATAGAACAGACTGTACAGGGTGGGTAAAGATCATACCTTGACAAGGAAGTAGAACAGACATGGTAATGGACATCAAATTAAATGAGAACTATGGGCGAGGAGAAAACGCCTCCCTTTTTACTCCCCTGCCTTGGCCTGTACTCTCCTGAGACTAATACCCAGTTGCTCAGTTAATTTTCCAGGAAAGGCAAACCTATGCTCAAGAGCTAGATTGGCAAGAATGTAAGTTAATCAGAGTTGGAGGAAGCTAGCAGTGGAAATTGGGCTTGAGTAGCTGCCACTGGTACTTTTCTATTATACCCCTCCCAAAAGTTCATTTATACCTCGGATTCTATTAATTAACCAGAATGTGAGAGGGCAGATAAATCTATCAGTCTCCCCCATAAAACAAGTATCCCAACTGAACTACCATCAGTTAAAGTGCAAACTGCAGGGGAATATGGTGGCTGGGGTGCGGCCATATAAAGACCGGTGTGGGGGATGGGAGGTGGGGAGAGGCAGGGAATGAATATGTATAACTCAGAAGATGGGTATCAGAAACTGCTCCGTCCTCCAATTAGAGCATAGCAGAGCCAAAGATACAGGCAACCAGTGAAGATTCTTTGGAGGACTCTGGGTCCAATCCCCAGTCTAGGGGAGAAGTATCTAAGAGGTTGGGTCAGGGAAAACTGGGCCTTGGAAAGGATCCAGCCTCAAATGACATTGCACCTCCGCTCTCTTAGCTAACAACACAAAGCCTACTTGGTGCCTGAGAACTTGCCTTCCCATTCTTGCCTCTACCTAGGAGCATTCTCTACAAGGCCAACCCATGGATACTGCAGTTTTCAAATATGAGAAACTCCAACCAAATAATAATGAAATGTTTCCTTACTCCCTGCTGCTGAGCTCTCCCCAGGGCCCTAAATAGATTGGAAACGTCCTTCCTCACATCCTGGGTTCACCACCTTCTCCACCCTGGGGAGAGGAGGAAAAGAGGATCAAGAACAGGGATTGACCAAAAGCAGAAAGGGGAAGGGACAGAAGACAAAAGTGTTTTTTGAAAAAATGGGGAGGAACACTGGGGAGGAGGAGGAGGAAAGATAAGTAAGTCACTGTCTTGCACCTATGATACAAAGTGAAGAAAGTTTGTTTTGGAAGGTAAGTCCTGGAGGAATCTGACCCCCCCAAGCCCCAGTGTTTGGGGGAGGAGGCCAGTGGCAACAGCTGCCTGGTGTTGGTTGCTGAAGCGTTAAAAAGTGCCAAGACGGAGCTGTCAGGAGGCAGCCCTTGGGAGCCAGGGCTCGGTGTGCTGTTACCATAGGGGCTATGTGCTGAGGGGTGGGGATGGAGGTTATTTCTTAGCTCTCGTGCTAGCTCCATACTTGTTTGCTGCTAGCCACTCCCTCAGTTGCTACAACACTGGCTCTTGTTCTGCTGGGACTGCTCATGGAGATCCACACCCCGGCTTCGGCCTGCTGCACCCCCCAGATTCTGGGGTTCACTCTTTGGCAACTTCTTAGCTAGAGATAAAAAGAGAAGGAAAAAAAGTATGGCAGATTTTACTCCCCACTACTCCCCCTCAAAAATAGAAAAAAGAAAAGGGCTATTGGGGGAAATGTGAAAGATTAAAGGAATGTTCTGAAGTGGGGAAGAGGGTTCACTGTTACAAACTACACTGAAGACAAGGGGGCTAAAGCTACAGCCAAAAGATGGAAGTTACAGTGGAAAGTGAAGGTATTTCCATACTTAAAAAAAAAAAAAAAGAGGAGCACTCCCACCTACCCTGATTTAGGTTAGTGGTGACTTTGCCTCTAGACAAGGGAGAAAGACAGAATACCTCAGGCTGCTCTGACCTTACCTATTGCCAGGAAGAGATCATTCACGTTCATAGCCGTCTTGGCTGAAGTCTCCATAAACAATAAGCTGTTGTCATCTGCATATGCCTGGGCCTCCTGCAAGGGGTAGGGTGTACTGGTGCTCAGAATGCAGGATGGAAACAGGTGTTGCATTTCCACGCTCATGCGCCATCAGAGCTAGGCAGCATCCTGGATTCCCACTCTTTAATTAATACTTCTCTTTGGGCCAGCTGGCCCTCGACCCATAAATTTGATGACAACTCCCTCAAGATAGACCCAGGGCCATTCAGTCCAACAAGCAGATATTAGGAATCTTAATTATGGGGGAGAGGAGAAGTTAGTTGGAGGCTTTTGGGATCTGACACTTGAATGGTCCCTTACCTCAAATTTAATTGTCCCCTCATTCCTGTTTCATACTGGTACCCCACATCTGGTACTGCCCTACTCCTCTGCTCTAGAATTGTCTTTCGACTCTTCTAAAATCTTTTGGCTGTGAGTAGGTTCATGGTGTTGCTGTATTAAACTTGGTATAGAACAGGGGAACGAGACACTGAATATCCTCAGATGAGGTTTTTCAGAGAGGTCTGGTTTGGGAAAAAGAGGAGTGTGTTAGGGCAGGACTCTACAGGCCATCTTACTTCATACTCCACCATGCGCTTGTTGGCCAGGTCAGCTTTGTTCCCCGCCAGGGCAATAACAATGCTAGGACTGGCCTGTCGCTGTAGTTCCTTTACCCATGTCTTCGCTCGGGCAAAGGTTTCCTAGGAAAACATGAAGAAGAAAATGGATAGGCTGAAATGACTACAATCCACATTGATTACCTTCCAAACCCATCTCAAAACACATTTTCTAGGCAGGCATCCCTCACTGAAACTAAGGGTCCTGATGATTCATTACAACTGTCTTCTTAGCACTTGGAAGCACAATTCATATTGTTTTTCCCCCTCCTTTTATTTATTTAATTAATTTATATTTAAGAGAGATTTTTGCTATAGGGTGCATGTGCTTACCAGAGAGACAGAGAGACAGAAAGTAAGAAATCACCCTCCCCCGCTTCCAGGGGGATAGCCACACCATAGTCTCTTCTCCTCCATTCTTCTCTTGGGATCTTGTGCATGCATACACATGCGCCTGGCCTGAGTTTTAAGCTACCACGATCAACAATGTAGGAGTCCAGCAATATAACCATTATGCCATCTGCTGGTCACTCCTTTTTTTTAAAGTCTATTTTTGTTAATGAAGCGTGCACATTTACACATAAGGGAGAGGCCACTATGCTTTCCCCTCACCTTCCAGCTCATCAGGATCTCGGGTGCATGTGCACACCTCCCCCCTGCTCCCACCCCAGTGTGTTGAGACGTGGGACTCGAACCTGTAGTTAGCCATGTGGCTTCCAGCACTGCAGTTCAATATGACCTGTGTCACCAAAGCTGGGCTTGTACTCTTATTTTCTATTTCAAGAACCTGCTTTTCTCTTCCCCACTAAATTCTTATAAAAGCAAGAAAAGTCTTCTCAGCCCACTTACCTGATTAGTGATATCATAAACCACGATTGCAGCTTGGGCACCCCTGTAGTACATAGGGGCTAAGCTGTGGTATCGCTCTTGCCCAGCTGTGTCCCAGATCTCAAATTTGACTGTTGTGTCATCTAGACAAACGGACTGTGTGAGGAAGGCCGCTATGGATGAGCAAATAGAGAAAAAGAAGTTATAAGTGGGGGCATAAACAGGAACATTCCACCCTCCATAATATCTCCATTCTCAGATCAAACCAGTCACCACTTAGGCTGTTCAGCTACAGTAAAAAGATTTAGTGTTCTCTTTATGGGTAAGTCCTGGAACCAGAATTAAGACTGCCTTTGACGAAGTCCTTCCTGCCAGAAGTTTCTCTGGCTAAGGAATGGGAGCACATCATGAACTATGAGGGAGAAAGGTGGCACTTATACTGGAGTCTTCCCTCTTTTAGCCGAAATAAAGGAATAACAGATAATGACAGAGACACTGAGCTTCAGATGAAAGCCTTGCCAAGAATTAATTTGACATAAAGCTTGATGGCAGGTCCCCCCCATTATCAATATTATTTGGCTGTTAACTTTTTCATATAAAATTCTGTGGCAGGTCCCAGAATATCATGTTTCTATGATAACTAGTAAAAAGGAGGAGCAATATGGGAGGTCTCATAAAAGACCTGTTACTGAATCAGCACCTTATGTTGGCAGTAGTTGCAGGGAGAAGCAAACGGAAGTGGGGAAGGCAGATGCATAAATATACAAAACGTACTCTCTACTATTTCCAGCCTGGCTTTACCAGACATGGGTACCAGAATCACTTAAAGAGCTTCCTAAACACACATGCCTGCACTACTACCCCCAACCTCACTTCACCTCTAATACTAGTGCAAAGATTTAGGTAAAGCCCAAGAATGCATAAGTTGAAGATGCTCCCCAGGTAATTCTGATGTACATCTTTCATTATGAATCACTGCTCCAAACCAGTTTTGATCTTTTCAAGATGATATTCAACTGAACAGCACTGGGATTAAGTTACAGTGGGAGGAGGAAGACAAACTGAAATTAAAAACTAGTGACTTTCTTGGTGTGAAAAGATCAACCTCTCTTTTTTCCTAGGAAGAAAGAGGATCAACATATATCTGCTTTTCGGTGTTATAGCATTGTCTTTCTTTTTATAAAAGGTTTCCACTCCTGGATAAAAGGATGGGCTAAGAGGACCAACTCCACACTCAAGACCTAGATCTCCCTTAAAGCCTTACTCAGTGTCAGGTCTCTTCTTTCCCTGAGGTACTCACCTCCAATGGTGCTCTCCTGGTACTCATGGAACTGCCCTTTGACAAAACGTAATACCAGGCTAGACTTCCCTACTGCAGATTCCCCCAGCAGGACCAATTTGAACTGGCATATTTTGCTGGCCTGAGGCTGCCCATTGGGCCTGGCCGTGCTTCTGCTAGTCATGGCCAGATTATCAGAGTGGGAAAGGGTGGAGGGAGGGGGATGCCACAAAGCGGCAAAGGGGGGAGGGGGAAGGGGAGGGGAATTCCAGGCTTCAACAGTCCTGCAAGAAAAAAGTGGGTAAAATTAGACACAAACCCTTTATAGCTATAAGTGCTTTTTAAAAAATTATTATTTTTTAAATAATTTGCTATAGGGCATGCGTGCTCCACCAGAGAGATGGAGAGAGGGGAGGAGGAAGTGAGAAAGCAAGCTCCCACAGGACTTGAACCATGGTCAGCCATGTGGGAGTCTAGCACCTTAACCCCTTGCTACCTGCTGGCCCCCGTAAGTGCTTTTTAGAGACATAATCTCTTTATCTCCTTGTTTCTGAGGACTTAGGTCTTATAAACATCCACCACTGAAGTTACACCTCTGAGAAGGTCCCAGGGGGCTAACACTCACTGGTAAGAGTAGGGAACAATAAAGTAATAAAATTATCTTACCACATAATCTCACTTGCCACGGGAGCTAAAATGGAGCAACTGAAAACTGAGAGAGGATTTTTAATCTCTAATAATTCCCAGATCTTCCAAGTTTTTTGTGAGTGTCAGCAAACTGACCAACATTTACTTGGCCTGAAGAATAGCCAGATTCAACCACAGATACCCTAGATCCCCAATATCTCTGTGGTATCCTGATGCTATGCCTTTTTTTCCCCTTTTCTTTGTTCTGGCCCTCAAAATGAGAAATTCACTTTAGGAGTATAGGATAAGAATAACTCCTTGGGGCTGGCAGGTGGCGTGGTGGTTAAGGGCAGTGGACTTCCACACGTGGCTGACCATGGTTTGAGTCCTAGACCTGGCAGCTTGCTTTTTTCACTTTCCCTCTCTCTCCCCTACACTCTGACCCTCTCTGGCCAAATTAAAATAAAGACAACGACAGATATGATGAGATCCGCCGCCACTGGAGAGACAACATCCTGGGCCCGAAATCTGTGGCTTGCATTGAAAAGCTGGAAAAGGCTAAGGCTAGAACTCGCCACCAAACTGGGTTAAGTGTATGCTGTTGAGTTTTCTGTACATACAAGTAATAAAACACTCTCCTTCTGCCAAAAATAAGTAAATAAATAAATAGAATTAAATAAAATAATTCTTAAAAAAAAAAAAAAAGAATAACCCCTTGGAACCAGCAGATTGCATGATGGGCTCTGTTGTAGTCATGATGATTGGAGTTACAGACCTAGTTGCTTTAAACTCACGCCGATGCATGTGCGTGCCTGCCCAAAATCCCTTGAGGAAAATGGAAGAGGAGGGATTATGGTGTAGCCATCACCCTGGGAGGTGATTTCTCACTTTCTGTCTCTCTCTCTCTGGCAAGCACACATGCCCTACAGCAAAAATCTCTCTTTAAAAAAAAGGGGGGGGGGACCAGCAGTTGGCTATATCGCTGGACTCCCATGTAGTTGACCATTGTTCAAGTCCCGGACCCGGTGGCTTAAACTCACACCAGGCCTGTGTGTGTGCATGCCCAAGATCCCAAGAGGAGAATGGAGGAGACGGGACTGCAGCGTGGCCATCCACCCTGGAGGGTGATTTCTTGCTTTCTGTCTCTCTGTCTCTGTCTTTCTGGTGAGCGCACATACCCTATAGCAAAATCCTCTCCAAAAACAAAAAAAAATAATAACCCCTCCAGGGCCAGCTGGTGGCACAGTAGTTAAGGCAGCTGAGTCCCACAGGGTTGACTGCAGCTTGAGTCATGGACCTGGTGGCTTGTAAAACATGCTGGGAGTGTGTGCATGCATGTGCATGCTTGACTAAAGTCCTGAGAAGGGATTATGGTGTGGCCACAGTCCCGGGGGGGGGGTGTTTCTCAC
>NW_006203821.1:672269-678065 GCF_000334495.1 Tupaia belangeri chinensis | reverse complement strand
GGGGGGGAGGGGGAAGGGGAGGGGAATTCCAGGCTTCAACAGTCCTGCAAGAAAAAAGTGGGTAAAATTAGACACAAACCCTTTATAGCTATAAGTGCTTTTTAAAAAATTATTATTTTTTAAATAATTTGCTATAGGGCATGCGTGCTCCACCAGAGAGATGGAGAGAGGGGAGGAGGAAGTGAGAAAGCAAGCTCCCACAGGACTTGAACCATGGTCAGCCATGTGGGAGTCTAGCACCTTAACCCCTTGCTACCTGCTGGCCCCCGTAAGTGCTTTTTAGAGACATAATCTCTTTATCTCCTTGTTTCTGAGGACTTAGGTCTTATAAACATCCACCACTGAAGTTACACCTCTGAGAAGGTCCCAGGGGGCTAACACTCACTGGTAAGAGTAGGGAACAATAAAGTAATAAAATTATCTTACCACATAATCTCACTTGCCACGGGAGCTAAAATGGAGCAACTGAAAACTGAGAGAGGATTTTTAATCTCTAATAATTCCCAGATCTTCCAAGTTTTTTGTGAGTGTCAGCAAACTGACCAACATTTACTTGGCCTGAAGAATAGCCAGATTCAACCACAGATACCCTAGATCCCCAATATCTCTGTGGTATCCTGATGCTATGCCTTTTTTTCCCCTTTTCTTTGTTCTGGCCCTCAAAATGAGAAATTCACTTTAGGAGTATAGGATAAGAATAACTCCTTGGGGCTGGCAGGTGGCGTGGTGGTTAAGGGCAGTGGACTTCCACACGTGGCTGACCATGGTTTGAGTCCTAGACCTGGCAGCTTGCTTTTTTCACTTTCCCTCTCTCTCCCCTACACTCTGACCCTCTCTGGCCAAATTAAAATAAAGACAACGACAGATATGATGAGATCCGCCGCCACTGGAGAGACAACATCCTGGGCCCGAAATCTGTGGCTTGCATTGAAAAGCTGGAAAAGGCTAAGGCTAGAACTCGCCACCAAACTGGGTTAAGTGTATGCTGTTGAGTTTTCTGTACATACAAGTAATAAAACACTCTCCTTCTGCCAAAAATAAGTAAATAAATAAATAGAATTAAATAAAATAATTCTTAAAAAAAAAAAAAAAGAATAACCCCTTGGAACCAGCAGATTGCATGATGGGCTCTGTTGTAGTCATGATGATTGGAGTTACAGACCTAGTTGCTTTAAACTCACGCCGATGCATGTGCGTGCCTGCCCAAAATCCCTTGAGGAAAATGGAAGAGGAGGGATTATGGTGTAGCCATCACCCTGGGAGGTGATTTCTCACTTTCTGTCTCTCTCTCTCTGGCAAGCACACATGCCCTACAGCAAAAATCTCTCTTTAAAAAAAAGGGGGGGGGGACCAGCAGTTGGCTATATCGCTGGACTCCCATGTAGTTGACCATTGTTCAAGTCCCGGACCCGGTGGCTTAAACTCACACCAGGCCTGTGTGTGTGCATGCCCAAGATCCCAAGAGGAGAATGGAGGAGACGGGACTGCAGCGTGGCCATCCACCCTGGAGGGTGATTTCTTGCTTTCTGTCTCTCTGTCTCTGTCTTTCTGGTGAGCGCACATACCCTATAGCAAAATCCTCTCCAAAAACAAAAAAAAATAATAACCCCTCCAGGGCCAGCTGGTGGCACAGTAGTTAAGGCAGCTGAGTCCCACAGGGTTGACTGCAGCTTGAGTCATGGACCTGGTGGCTTGTAAAACATGCTGGGAGTGTGTGCATGCATGTGCATGCTTGACTAAAGTCCTGAGAAGGGATTATGGTGTGGCCACAGTCCCAGGGGGGGGGGGGTTTCTCACTTTTTTCTCTCTATGTCTGTCTCCAGCACCCTATAGCAAAAACTATAAACAAAACCCTCCTGAGAATAAGGGGTGGCTTCTGGTTATATATCCTTCATATATTACTAGTCTTACTGACAAAACATTTCTGAAGCTTTAACCAGGGTCCTATATTGTCAAAAAAAAAATCTATCATTTCTCATTTCTGGTCAAAAGTGAGAAGAGAAATATCAACAGAATCATATTCGGTATTAACTCTTTCACTTTGTTTCTGCCACCATTCCGAATCTGAAAGCCTATCAAGTCTTAGAGTCAGTAAACTTGATCTACTCTCAACTTGCAGCTGTCTTGCTGGTGCCTAGGGATTAGATTACCCTCTACACCAAAGAGGCCTAACAACTGTAGCCCTCCAAGTTAGAGGCAGAGAAAGGTATACCTTCTAAACACATCAAGTAGTCTCCAGAGGATGGTATAGGAGTTAAGTCTTCAAGCAATCAATATTTGATGAAAGAATACACTGAATCAACTTCTCTACCTCCCAAGCAGGCTAAGAGAGCTGGTGGTGAGGAAGGGGACAGAGAGAGGGAAGTTGGGACTTTGAGATTCTAATTGTGCAAACCTAAATATATTTCATCATCTTAACTCTTAGGGGCAAAATAAAGAGTTATGAAATTTAAAGAGTTAACATGGGTAAAACACAGAAAAAAGATCTCTCTCTGAAATCTAAGCATTTCTTGAGTTATACTTTGCTTATTCAAATTAATTTTTCCCTGGGCTAGGTGCTGTTTGCCTGTCTGTTACTTTGGAAGCCAAGACAAGAGGATCATGGGTTTAAGACCAGCCTGGCAGTGCAGCAAAAGAAAAAAACAGGGGCCAGCGGTGTGGTGGTTAAGGTGCTGGACTCCTGGGACCAGCAGTTAGCGTAATGGCTATGTCACTGGACTCCCACGTAGTCGACCGCAGTTCGCGTTCCGGACCTGGTGGCTTAAAACTCATGCTGGGCACATGTGCGTGCGTGCCCAAGATCCTGAGAGGAGAATGGAGGAGAAGGGACTGTGGCGTGGCCATCCCCCCTGGGGGTTGATTTCTCGCTTTCTATCTCTCTGTCTGTCTGGCGAGCACACACGCCCTATAGCAAAAACCTCTCCAAAAAAAGAAAAAAAAAAAAAAAGGTGCTGGACTCTTATACTGCCAATCATGGTTCAAGTCCTGGACAAGGCGGCTAGAAACTCACATGGGGTGTACATGTATATTTGCCCAAAATTCCAGAATATTGGAGGAGGGATTGTGGCATGGCCATCTCCCCTTGGGGGTGATTTTTCACTTTCCCTCTCACTGTCTTGTTTCTCTGGGGAGTACACGTGCCCTATGGCAAAAACTAAAAAAAAAAAATACATAGGGACTAATGTGTGGTATAATGGTTATGTTGCTGGACTCCTACATAGTTGACCGCAGTTCGAATCCTGGACCTGGCAGCTTAAAACTCATGTGAGGGGGCCAGCAGGTGGCGTGGTGGTAAAGGGCGCTGGATTCCCACATGGTCAATTGAGGATCGAGTCCTGGACCTGGCAGCTTGCTTTCTCACTTTCCCTCTCTCTCACACTTGTCCCTTTCTGGTCAAATTTAAATCAGTCAATCAATTAAAAAAACTCACGCGGGGCACGTGTGCGTGCGTCCCCAAAATCCCGAGAGAAGAATGGAGGAGAAGGGATTGCGGGGAAATTACCCTCCTGGGGGTAATTTCTCACTTTCTGTCTCTCTCATTTTCTGTCTTTCCAGAGAGTACACAATGGTCTATAGAAAATATTTCTCTAAAAAAATAATAAATGAATAAATAAATGAAACAAATTTTCCCTTCTCTAGTGATTCCACAGAGTTCATATTATCATATGTGGGGAAATATTTATTTTGTCACTGTAGTGAATGTCTGTGGGGTCAAATTAGGGTTAAAAAAAAATCTCGGCAATCCTACTTACTAGGTAGTAAAGAAAAAAAATGGCAGAAGGCAATTTTGAGGACCAAAAGATCTAGTGTCATCTGGCTGGGTTTGTTTTCCAGTTATACTTACTAGCTATGAATGCTGAGGCAAGTTACTAAATAAACTAAGAGTATTTCACAAAGTTTATGGAAAATAGAATTAAAGTACAAGTTTATTTTGATGTAAATAAATTGAAATATATGCATAGCTATTTCTTTTCTTTTCTTTTGAAATTTGTCAGAGGGTGTATGTACTTACCAGAGAGAGAGAAGAGAGAGAAGTGAGAAAGCACTCCGGGGTGGGGGGTGGGGGTGGGATGACCATACTACAATATCATCTCCTCCATTTCTCCCTCCCTTTGGAATTTTGGGCACACACATATGTATATGGCACATTTTTCAAACTGGCTATATATACTTCTTTTTCCTTTTTTGGAGAGGTGTTTGCTATAGGGCACGTGCGCTCGCCAGAAAAACAGAGAGAGACACAGAGAAAGTGAGAAATCATCCCCCCAGAGGGGATGGCCACACTGCAGTCCCTTCTCCTCCATTCTTCTCTAGGGATATTGGGCACGCACGCACACATACTCAGCGTGAGTTTAAGTCACTGGGTCCAGGAATTGAACCGTGGTTGACTACATGGGAGTTCAGCGACATAGCCACTATGCCATCTGCTGATCCCTGGCCATGTATATTTCTTTCTTTTTTTTTTTTTTTTTAACTTTTTCTTTTATTTAACTTTATTTATATTTGACCAGAGAGGGACAGAGTGTGAGAGAAAGAAGTGAGAAAGGATCCCCTCATGTGTTCACTTGTTTCCTCAGCTGTAAAATGGGATAATGGTCTTGTAAGCACTTACTTCAGGATTTTTGTGTTTTTTTTTTTTTTCTTTTTCAGATTTTTGCCATTTTTTTGTCTTTCTCTGCTTGTCAGAGAGAAACAGATGGAAAAATGAGAACTTAACGCCCAGAGGAATGGCCAACTCTCTTCCTCCATTTTTCCCTCAGGATTTTGGGCATGTATGTACACATACCCAATGTGATTTCCAAGCTGCTGGGTTCAGGAATCGAACTGCGCAGTTGACCATGTGGGATCTAGCTGCCTTAACCTCCACACCACAGGCTGGCCCTACTTGAGTTTGTTTAAGGCTCAAATAACACATATAAAGAACTTAAATAAACATTTGATATAAACTAAGTACTAAACAAAGAAGTTATTAATCGTTAGGGGCTAGCAGGTGGCATTTTATTAAAGTGGCTGGATCCTATATGGCCAATTCGAGTCTCAGTGGCTTGAAAATCATGCTGAGCCAGGTGTGTGTGTGTATGTGCATGCCCAAAATCCCAAGGGGATTATGGAGGAAAAGGGATTATGGCATGATTATTTCCCCAGGAGATGATTTCTCACTTTCCTTCTCTGTCTCTCTCTAGTGACTACATGCATTATTGCAAAACTAAAAAAAAACAGTGGCCACTTTTAAGGAGAGTGGGATTGAGGCAGGTGGTATTGTTGTGAAGAATTTAGATTTGTTTCATTCTCCACAACTTTTTCCAACAAAGAACATATTTTATTTTAAAATTATTTCCTATTTAATTTTATTGTCATTATTTTATATTTTGGGTTTTTTTGAAGTTGACCAGAGAGAGAGAGCGAGAGAAAAGGAAAGTGAGAAAGCAAGCTGTCGGGTCTGGGACTCAAATTGCAGTCAGCCATGTGAAAGTCCAGTCACCTTAACCACCACATCCCCTGCTGACCCCTATTTTATTATTTTTAAGATAATTATTTATTTAGCTTTTTTTTTTTAAAAAAAAAAAAACTAATTATTTCTTGGGAACCAGCAGTTAGCGTAATGGCTGTCGTTGGACTCCCATGTAGTCGACCGCGGTTCGCATCCCAGACCTGGTGGCTTAAAACTCACACCGGGCGCATGTGCGTGCGTGCCCAAGATCCTGAGAGGAGAATGAAGAAGGGATTGCAGCGTGACCATCCCCCCTGGGGGGTGATTTCTCGCTTTCTGTCTCTATGTCTCTCTCTGTCTGGCGA
>NW_006203821.1:669432-672245 GCF_000334495.1 Tupaia belangeri chinensis | reverse complement strand
GCTTAAAACTCACGCCGGGTGCGTGTGCGTGCGTGCCCAAGATCCCGAGAGGACAATGGAGGAGAAGGGATTGTGGCGTGACCATCTCCCCTGGGGGGTTGACTTCTCGCTTTCTATCTCTCTGTCTCTGTCTGTCTGGCGAGCGCACGTGCCCTATAGTGAAAACCTCTCAAAAAAAAAAATTTTTTTTTTTGACCAGAGACAGAGAGAAAGAAAGGGAAAGCAAGAAAGCAAGCTGCCAGATCTGAGACTTGAACCATGGTCAGCCATGTGGGAATCCAGTGCTTTTACCACCTGGCCACTTGCCGGCACCACTATTAATGTAGTTTTACTTATCACCCTTTTATTTATTTATTTATTTTATTTGACCAGATAGAGATAGAGAAGGAAAGTGAGAAAACAAGCCACTAGGTCCAGGACTTGAACTGTGGTTGACCATGTGGGAGTCCAGTGCCTTAACCACCTGTTGGCCTCCAGGAAATGCATTTATTATTATTATTATTTTTTTTTAGAATGAGACTTTTGCTGTAGGGCATGTGCGCTCACTGGAGAGACTGAGAAAGACAGAGAGAGAGAAAGTAAGCCCAAGGGGATGGGGATGCTGCAATCCTCTCCTCTAATTCTCCTGGGATTTTTGGCCAGTATGCACACATGCCTTGCATAAGTTTCAAGCCACCGTCCAGGACTTCAACCATGGTCAACCATGTGGGAGTCCAGTGCCCCAACTACTTTACTACCCACTAGCCCAAGAGAATATATTTTAAAAAGTAGGGTTTTTTTTTTGGGGGGGTAGGTTTTTGCTATAGGGTACATGTGTTCACCAGAAAGAGAGGGAGAGAGAAAGACAGAAAGCAAGACATCACCCCCCAGGGGCAATGGCCACACTGCAATCCCTTCTTCTCCATTCTCTTCTTGGAATCTTGGGCACGCATGCGCACGCGCCAGGTATGAGTTTAAGCCACCAAGTCTGGGACCCTAACCACAGTCGACTACATGGGAGTCCAGCGACATAGCCATTATGCCAACTGCTGATCCCTTAAAAAGTAGCATCTACAGAAACTCCCAATTTGGGGCCAGCGGGTGGCATGGTATTAAGGATGCTAGACTCCCATATGGCCGACTGCAGTTCAAGTCCTGGACCTGGCGGCTTGTTTTCTCAGTTTCATTCTCACTTGCTCATTCTGCCCCTCTCTGATCAAATGAAAATCAAAGTAAATAAATAAAGTTAAATAAAATAATTCTTAAAAAAAAAAACACAACTCCCAATTTATTTTCTTACTGTAGAGTTTCTTAAAGAACTATTTTAATTTTATTTATTATTTTTTTAATTTGGCCAGAGAGGGAAAATGAGAAAGTAAGCACCAGGTCCATGACTCAAACTGTAGTTGGCCATGTGGGAGTCCAGAGCCTTAACCACCACGCCACTTACTGCTTCCCCCAAATTTATTTATTATTATTTGTTTTGGTAGTTTGTTGTAGGGTGCATGTGCTTGCCAGAGATAGAAACTGTGGATGGGGACCAGCAGATTGTGTAATGGCTACGTGGCCGGACTCTTATGTAGTCTATTGAGATTTGAGTACCAGACTCAGTGGCTTAAACTCACACTGGGTGCGTGTGCATGTGTGCCCAAGATTCTGAGAAGAGAATGGAGAAGGGATTGCGGTGTGGCTATCCACCCCGGGGTGGGGGGAGTGTGATTTCTTGCTTTCTGTCTTTCTGGCGAACTCCACGCATCCTATAGCAAAAACCTTTCCAAAAAAAAAAAAAGAAACTGTGAATAGTAAGCCAGTAGTGACCTTGAAATCATGTGATTTATCATGATCGGTTATTCAAAAAAGTTTTAGAACAAGAAATATCAAGTGCAAGTATGTATTTTATACACACTGAGATATGATTTAAACAGTATTATTGGGGCCAAGAGGTGGCACAGTGGTTAAAGTACTAGATTCCCACAGGCTGACAATGGTTCAAGTCCCAAACCTTACACCTTGCTTTCTCACTTTTCCCTTCCTCTGATCAAATTAAAAATAATAATAATAAAATAAATAGTAGTAGCAGTATTTTGCTATGAGTCATGTTCAAAAAAAGTTTAAAAAACTGCTTTGGAGAGGCTTGACATTGAAAGACAGATGAGTAGGGATGGAAAGAAATTTAGTCTCTGGACAGTCTATAGCTATGGTTACTACTAAAACTAAAGGATACATATATAGCTTTCTGAAAGCTAGAGGGTTCCCCGGCCCTGCTACCAAAGTTAAAAAAATGAAAGTGGGAAGAGCTATACTAGACAGAGGCAGTCCCATGTAGTGGTAAGGGCTTTGGAATCAGGAAAGCCTGATCTGTTCTTTACTTTTCCATCTAACCCACTGTGATCTCAGCCTACTCACTCCCTTTGTTTTTCTGAGCCTCAGCTTCCTTATTTATAAGGATTATTGAGAGAGGAGGCAAAAGTAGCAAAGAGCAAGATTTGAATTTGCTTCCGAGGTTTTTTTTCTTTTAGAGTAATTTATTTTTTAAATTATTTACTTAATTTTATTTATTACTGTGATTTTTTAAAAAAATAATTATTTATTTAATTCTATTTATTCATTCATTCATTTTAATTTGACCAGAGAGAAACACACACAGAAAGATTGAGAGGAAAGTGAGAAAGCAAGCTAACAGGTTCAGGACTCGAACCGTTGTCAGCCATGTGGGAGTATCCAGAGCCTTAACCACCACACCACCTGCTGGTCTCCCTATTTATTACTATGATTTTTAAAAATTTGGATACAGAGTTTTTTTTTTTTTTTTTTTTTTCTGGAACTGCCATTTT
>NW_006203821.1:660577-669278 GCF_000334495.1 Tupaia belangeri chinensis | reverse complement strand
ATGTTACCATGGCAAAACTGGAAGAGTCTACAGTGTTACCCAGCATGCTGTTGGCATTGATGTAAACAAACACGTTAAGGGCAAGATTCTTGCCAAGAGAATCAATGTGCGTATTGAGCATATTAAACATTCTAAGAGCAGAGATAGCTTCCTAAAACGTGTGAAGGAAAATGACCAGAAAAAGAAGGAAGCCAAAGAGAAAGGTACCTGGGTTCAACTGAAGTGACAGCCTGCTCCACCCAGAGCAGCACTTTGTGAGAATCAATGGGAAGGAGCCTGAACTACTGGAACCTATTCCCTATGAATTCATGGCATGATGGATATTAAAAATAAATTAATCTATGGTCTATATTAAAAAAAAGTTTGGATAAAGAGAGAGAGGAAGGGAGAGGGAGAGAAAATTGAGAAAGAAAGCCACCAGGTACAGAACTTGAACAACATCCAGCACCTTAATCACCACGCCACTTGCTGGGCCCTACTTCCAAAGTTTAAAAAACTTGCTAGAAGGACAGCAGTTTGCGTAGTGGTTAAGGCACTGGACTTCTACATGGCCAACCAAGGTTCAAGTCCTGGACTTGGCAGTTTGCCTGCCTTCTTGTGCGCTCTCTCTCTGTTGCTCTGTGGCCAAAATGAATTTTTTAAAAAATGATGATGGGGAACCAGCAGTTAGCATAATGGCTATGTCGCTGGACTCCCACGTAGTTGACCCCGGTTCGCGTCCCGGACCCGGCGGCTTAAAACTCAAGCCGGTCGCGTGTGCGTGCCTGCCCAAGATCCCGAGAGGAGAATGGAGAAGGGATTGCGGCGTGACCATCCCCCCTGGGGGGTGATTTCTTGCTTTCTGTTTCTATGTCTCTGTCTGTCTGGCGAGCGCACACGCCCTATAGCAAAAAATCTCTCCAAAAAAAAAAAAAAAAAAGATGATGATGGAAAAAAAACCAAAACTTGCTAAGACCAGCAGATGACATAATGGTTACATCGCTGGACTCTCACATAGTTGATTGTGATTTGAGTCCTGGACCTGGCGGCTTAAAACTCATGTCATGCACGTGTGCATGCATGCCCAAAATCCTGAGAAAAGGGACTGCAGTGTGGCCATCTCTCCCCAGGGGTGTGTGTGATAGTTTGCTTTCTCTCTCTCTGGAGAGTGCACACACCCTAGAGCAAAACTCTCTAAAAAAAAGAAACTTGCTCAAGGCACCTATGAGAAAGAATGGTTTCTTTTTGGAGAGGTTTTTTGCTATAGGGCCCATGTGCTCACTGGAGAGAGAGAAAGAGACAGAAAGCAAGAAATTGCCTCCAGAGGGGATGGCCACAATCCCTTCTGCAATCCCTTCTCCTCCATTCTCCTCTTGAGATTTTGGGCACGCACATACACGTGCCTGGCATGAGTTTTAAAAATTTATTTATTTGTTTGTTATTATCATTTACTTTTTAATTTGACCAGAGGGAGAAGGAAAGGGAAGGTAAAGAAGCAAGCATCCAGGTCCAGGACTCGAGCCACGGTCGACGACGTGGGAGTCCAGCACCTTAATCACCATGCCACTTGCTGGTCCCCCTGGCATGAGTTTTTAAGTCCCCCTTGGCACTTGAACCACAGTAGAGAATCCAGTGACATAACCATTATACCATCTGCTGGTCCCAGGAATGATTTCTAAAAACATATTTATATGGTACTTCATATACACTGTCTCAGGAAAAGACAGGCCATCCTAACTGAAAAACAGAAAACAGATGATAATCGGGGGGAAAGTCACAAATAAATTGATCAAGTTTCCTTCAGGTGGTATACATATACTCTCAAAGGACAGGAAGTTATTAGTTCATTCAGCTTATTCTCTCACATTTTTATCTATTTCAAAGCCTATGATCCAAGGGATAGAACATTAAGCCTCAATGTTAGTAGTCTACAATATGAATTCCTGGACTGAATTCCCAGGGTCAGACACATGACTCTAGGCCTGGGAAAACTGTAGGAGGTTGGGAGAGTGTAAAGATAAGAAATAGTCACAGCACACTTGGGTTGCAAAATCCTTGTCACTAATCTCCACAGACAGAAATCAAGCCAGAGCCCAGATCTAGTCAGCAAACGTCTGTGACTAAGCAAACTTGGATGTTCAGAGATTAGTAACTATTGGGTTAGAAAAGACTATTGGGGGGCCAGCAGGTGGCAGGCTGGTTAAGAGTGCTAGACCTCCACATGGCTGACTGCTGTTCGAGTCCTGGACCTGGCGGCTTGCTTTCTCACTTTGTCCTCTCTTTGTCCTTCTCTGGTCAAAGTAAAATAAATAAATAGATAGACAGATAGATAGAGTTAAATAAAATAAGTCTTGAAAATTAAAAGCTATTAAGACTGCTTTCCTAATAACCTCAAGAATATGTCCTACTTTCCATGTTCACAGTAATTGATGGGCTACCCATGTCTAAGCCTTGATCTAAGTTCTACCATGGTTATAAGGGTGTCTTTTTTTTTTTTTTTTTTTTAGAGAGATTTTTGGCTATAGGGCATGTACGCTTGTTGAAGAGAGACAGAAAGTGAGAAATCATCCCCCAGCGGGTATGGCTACACCACAATCCCTTCTCTTCCATTCCCCTCTAAGGATTCTGGGCGTGCTTGCACAAGTGCCTGACCATATAGGAGCCAGCGCCTTAATCACTAGACCACCTGCTGGCCCCAGGGTGACTAAAAAAAAAAAAGGTTAATGGGGGCCTGCAGGTAGCACAGTGTTTAAGGCGCCGGACTCCCAAGTGGTGTGTATGAGTGCCCAATATCCCAAGAGGAGAATGGAGAAGGATTGCAGATGGCCATTCCCTGGGGGTGATTTCTCACTGTTTCTCCAGCGAGCGCATGTGCCTTTTAGCAAAAATCTCTCTTAAAAAAAAATTTCATGATACAGCGCATGTTGTATTCAATGCATGAAAAAGAGAAAGAGACGGGGAACCAGCAGGTGGCGTGGTGGTTAGGGTGCTGGACATTCCCACATGGCCAACCAGAGTTCGAGTCCTGAATCTGGTGGCTTGCTTTCTCACTGCTTCTCTCTCTCACTCTCACTCTCTGTCTCTCTCTGGTCAAATTTAAAAAAAAAAAGTAAATGAATGAATACGTAAAATTAAATAATTATAAAAAAAAAAAGAGAGAAAGAGAGAGGTGGAGAAGCACCCTCCACAGGGCTTGGTCTCGCCATGATCCTCTTCTTCCAGCCTGCCAGGATCTTGGGCACACATGTATGTGTTCAGCATGTTTTCAGGCCTATCCTGGTGACTCATACAGCTGTGAGCATATAGCTTCCAGTTCCACAGACCGATACACCCAATACACTAACATCTGTGCCACAGAGGACAAGTGTGTCTTCATTTGTTTTGCCAGAGGGCACGTGTGTGCTCACCAGAGAGGGAGAGAAAGAGAACCCATCCCAATGGCCCGTGGTCATGCCACAATCCTTTGCCTCCACTTTTGCATCCTGTCAGGATTTGGGGTACATAAATGCTCATGCCCAACGTGCTTTTCAACATGCTGGGGCCAGGATTCCAACTGTGGCTGACCTTGTGGGAGCCAACTCTCTATGTATAGGGCTTAACCACTGTAATACAGTGAGATCCCAAGTACATCTTGTTAAATGCAACAGCTGTTTCTGAAAGACTGGGGATACAGAAGCCAGCAGATGGTGTGAAGGATAGAGGTTAAAGTGGCTAGATCCTACATGGATGGCTGTGGTTAAGTACCAAACCCGCTAGGCATGTGTGCATACATGACTAAAATCCCAAGAGGAAAATAGAGAAGGGACTTTGGCATGGCTATCCCCTAAGGGGTGCTTTCTGATACCCATCTCTCTTTCTGGTGCGCACACATGCCCTAATAGCAAAAATTTAAAAAAAAATAAAATAAAATTGTGGGACCAGTGAGTGGTGTGGTGGTTAAGGCGCTGGACACACATGGCCGACCATAGTTCAAGTCCTGGACATGGTGGCTTGCTTTCTCACCTTCTCTTTCTCTGTTTCTCACTGGTCAAATTTAAAATAAATGAATGAATAAAGTTAAATAAATAATTCCTTTTTTTTTTTTTTTTTTTTGGTTTTTTGTTATAGGCGGCGCGCCTCCCCCGAAAAGCAGGAAATCACCCCCCAAGGGGGATGGCCATGCCGCAATCCCTTCTCCTCCATTCTCCTCTCGGGATCTTGGGCACACACGCACACGCACCCGGTGTGAGTTTAAGCCACCGGGTCCGGGATTTGAACCATGGTCAACCACGTGGGAGTCCAGCGACATAGCCATTATGCCAACTGCTGGTCCCAATAAATAATTCTTAAAAACAAATTGTGAATACAGAAATGAAATTATGCATATAAGATTCAATTGATTTTGGGACCAGCAGATGGCGTGATGGTTACGTTGCTGGACTCCCACGTAGTTGACCTAGACCTGGCAGCTTAAACTCATGCCAGGCATATGTGCAATATCCCAAGAGGAGAATGGAGAAGGGATTGTGGCATGGCCATCCCCCCTGGGGAGTGATTTCCCTTTCTCTCTCTCACTCTCCCTCTCCAGCGCGCGCATGTGCCCTATAGCAAAAACCTCTATTAAAAAAAAATTCAATTGATTTCTTTCCTATTCTGCTGGTGATTTTTTTGCTGAGTTGACAATGAGAAAATGATCTAATGAAAGGCAAAAATAGGGCTGGCTCCATGGAATAACCATAATGTGTTGCTCAAGGGAAGCCAGATTCCATATGGAAATTATGGTCTGACTCCTAAGCCAGGTCCACCTGAAACTTGCCAGGCCTGACCATGAGTGCCCAAGATCCAATGAACTGGAGGACTAGGGGAAAGGGATTGCAGGGCTAGCAGGTGGCATGGTGGTTAAGGCACTGGAATTCCCACAGGGCCAACCACGGTTCAAGTCCCAGACCTGGCGGATTGCTTTCTCATTCTCCCTCTCTCTGGCAAAACTCATGTGAACAAACAAACAAAATAATTCTTAAAAAGAAAGGGACTGCAGTGTGTTGGGCCAGCAGATGGCAATGAGGTTAAGGTGGTAGGAGTGCACATGACTGACTGGTTTGAGTGCCAGACCTGGCAGCTTGAAAATTATGATGGGAGTGTGTGAGTACATGCCCAAAATCTTGAGAGAAGAATGGAGAAGAAATTGCAGCACGGCCATCTCCCCTGGAGCATCTTTTCTCTTTCCTTCTATCTACACAAACACATGTGCCCTACCGCCAAAAAGGAGATATTTGGGATTGGGACTAACCAGGTGGCATGGTAGTTAAGGTAGCAGCTGGATCTTACATGGCTGACTGTGCAGTTCAAGTCCTACACCCAGTGGCTTGAAAAACATGACAAGTACATGTGTGTATATGCCCAAAATCCTGAGGGAAAAGTAGAGCAGGAGGGATTGTAGCATGGTCACCCCTGTGGGGGATGCCTTCTTATTTTCTGTCTCTCTCCCACAAAGTGCATGAGCCCGTAGCAAACTTAGAGATTGTAGTGTGACCAGATTCTGAGGAAGGTGTTCTCCACCTTACTTTCACATTGTATGCAGTCCATCATGAATAGTTTTTTTTTTTTTTTAAAAAGAAAGAGGCAGGGGCCAGCAGGTGGCATGGTGGTTAAGGGTGCTAGACTTCCACATGGCCGACCGGGGTTCGAGTCCTAAACCTGGTAGCTTGCTTTCTCGCTTTCCCTCTCTCTCTCACTCTGTCCCTCCCTGGTCAAATTAAAATAAATAAATGAATAAATAAAATTAATAAAATAATTCTTTAAAAAAAAAAAAAAGAGGCAAAAATAAGTGAAAGGATTGGGGCCATCAGATGACATAATGGTTACGTTGCTGGCCAATGTGGCCGACCATGGTTTGAGTCCCAGAGCTGGTGGCTTGAAACTCACACTGGGCACATGGACATGTGTGCCCAAGATCCTAGAAGGAGAAAAGGGATTGCAGCATGGCTGTTTCCCCTGTAAGGTGATTTCTCTTTCCCCTTTTTTTTACTGTCCCTTTTTTTGCCCCCAGTGAGTGCACATGCCAAAACCTCTACAACATTAAAAACAAAAATAAATAAAAATAAACCAATAGGAGCCAGCACATGGGTTAGGCTTTAAGGTGGCTGGATCCTACATGGCTGATTGTGCAGTTTGAGTCCCAGACCTGTGGCTTGAAAAATCACATCACATGTGCGTGTCTGTGTGTGTGTGTGTGTGTGCATGCGTGTGTGTGTGTGTGTGTGTGTGTGTGTGTGTGTGTCCCAAAATCCCAAGAGAATGAAGAGTGGATTGCAGCATGGCCATCCTCATGGGGGATGACTTCTCTGGCTCAATGTGCCCTATAGCAAACTAAAATAAATACATAAATAAATAAATAAAAAGAAAAAATAAAACAAAGCAAACTAGTCAGGTAGTATGATGATTACTTTCACACCTGAGGCAAAAAAGGGAGGCATAGTGGGACCAGCAGTTAGTGTAATGGCTAAGTCACTGGACTCCCACATAGTCGACCGCGGTTCGAGTCCCAGACCCAGTGGCTTAAACTCACGCCGGGCGCATGTGCGTGCGGGCCCAAGATCCCAAGAGGAGAATGGAGGAGAAGGGATTGCGGCGTGGCCATCCCCCCTGGGGGGTGATTTCTCGATTTCTGTCTCTCTGTCTCTCTCTGTCTGTCTGGCAAGCGCACGCGCCCTATAGTAAAAACCTTTCAAAAAAAAAAGGGAGGCATAGGTTATTCTTCCCTTCAACCTTTTCAGCTCAGAAAAAAATAAATCAGATTTAACTTTTAGGGGCTGGCAGGTGGCGTGGTGCTTAAGGCACTGGACTCCTACATGGCTGACTGTGGTTCAAGTCCTGGACCTGGCGGCTAGCTTTCTCACTTTCCCTCTTTCTGTTTCTTCCTGGTCAAATTAAAAAATAATAATGATGATGAAATAAAGGGACCAGCAGTTGGCATAATGGCTATGTCACTGGACTCCTATGTAGTCAACCGCGGTTCGAGTCTCAGACCCAGTGGCTTAAACTCACGCTGGGTGCGTGTGCATGCATGCCCAGGATCCCGAGAGGAGAATGGAGGAGAAGGGATTGCAGCACCCTCTGTGTGTGATTTCTCGCTTTCTGTCTCTCTCTGTCTTCTGGCAAGCGTATGCGCCCTATAGCAAAAACCTCTCCAAAAATAAATAAACAAACAAATAAATTCAATAATTATTAAAAAAAAGAAAAAAAGATTGGGACCAGCAGGTGGCATAGTGATTAAAGTCACTGGATTCCCACATGGCTAACTGTGGTTTGAGTCCCGGACCTCACGGCTTGCTTTCCTTCTCTCTTTCTCTCTCTCTCCCCCTCTCTGGACAAATTGAAATAAATAAATGAATAAAATTAAAAAAAAAAAAAAAAGAAAGAAAGAAAAAAAGATTTAGCTTCCCTTAGAAATACAGTTCCTGAAGCCAGTCAGTGGTGTGGTGGTGAAGTTAGCTGGATCTTACATGGCCAACTGTACGGTTTCAGTCCCAGACCTGGTGGCTTGAAAAACACACCAGGTGCGTGTACATGTGTGCCCAAAATCCCAAGAGGAGAATGGAGAGGGAATTGTGGCATGGCCATCCCCTCAGAGGGTAATTTCTTACTTTCTCTTTCTCTCTCTCTCTGGCTAGTGCACTGACCCTATCATAGACACACACACACACACACAGAAAGTGTAATTCCAGAAGAATGGTTTATCAAATGACCCAGGAACTAGGGAAGATTGAGGCCTAACCACTGGTCAGCCCACTGGGGGTGGGGTCAGAGAGTCAGGGTGGGAGACAAGCAGCATGGGAATGCAGGTCTAACAGCAAAGGTTTCTTAGCTGGCCAGTCTTAGCTAGATTGGCCCCTATCCTCAGGCCTCCTTCCATGTGCTAGATCTGAGAATGTATACCAAATACACCTGAAGCCCCTAGATGTATCTCTCTATCAATAGACTAAATTCCTGATATACTGCCACTAGAGTCTAGGCCTATTCTGATGTCAGCCCTTGGTCAGCCAGGTTAAGAACCAGTCTAGAGGTCATCTAGTCCAGTCTCTGCATTTTATAGGTGAACAAACTGAGGCATATAAAATTAGTCCACTTGCCAGGTGTTATGACACAGCCAGCTGTCACACCGCTGCCAATGCAGGACTTATAGTCAGGTATTCCTGCCTGTTTTATACCACTATACCTCTTGAAGAAGCAGGAGATGCTGAACTCTGAGGAGGGCCCAGGACAAGAATAAGAGCTTAAAAAGGATAGCGAATCCGCTTCTATTCAGCTTAGGTAAGTATAGTCATGCATGGCTTAATGACTGGGATATGTTACGAGAAATGCATCCTTATGATTTTATTGTGTGTATTTCCACAACCTAGATGGCATGGCCTATTATATACCTAGGTTGTACAGTATAGCTTTTTATAATCTTATGGGATCACTATCTTATATTTGGTCCATCACTGACCAAAATCTTGTTATATAGGGAATGACTGTACTTGCTTTGGGACTAAAAATAAATTAGGAAGCAAGCTACCAGGTCCAGGACTTGAACAATGGTTGGCCATGTGGGAGTGTCCAGCACCTTAACCACCACGCCACCTGCTGGTTGCCGACCAAGGCTTTCCTTGGGAACTGGGATCTAGTTGTATATTCTCCTGACAGAAGGATTAATTTTTTTTACTGTTCCTGTCTAGGTTTTGACCAACCCCCCCTCCCC
>NW_006203821.1:658724-660382 GCF_000334495.1 Tupaia belangeri chinensis | reverse complement strand
ACTCGGTTCAAATCCTGGCCCCAGAGGCGTGAAAAACATGCTGGAGGGGACCAGTGGGTGGTGTGGTAGTTAAGATGCTGGACACTCTCCCACATGGCTGACCATTGTTTGAGTCCCAGACCTGGTGGTTTGCTTTCTTACTTTCTCTCTATATATATCTCTCTGTGTGTCTCTCTCTGGTCAAATTAAAAATAAAATGAATAAATAAAGTTAAATAAATAATTCTTTAAAACAACAACAATGAAAACATGCTGGATGCATGTTCATAAATGCCTCAAATCCCAACAGGATAGAGAAATGATGGAGTAGGGATTGTAGTGTGGCCACTCCCCATTGTAGGGGTACTTTCTCCCTCTTTCTCTCTGGTGAGTACCTATACCCTCGGGCAATTAAAAACAAAATAGAGTAAAACAAAAAACTCTTCATCTCCTCTCCAACTCTTCTGAGACCTAAATCACCAAAACCTTAATCTGAGAGTTCCACTATTTGGTACAGCTCTCTCATTGTGTTGATCCAATGTTATCCAATGAGTCACTGGCTTATATGAGACTACATGTTCCCCACCCTCTTCTTATATTTCTCCAAGAGGCAAAAAGCATACTTATCGCTTATCAGCATGGTAGTGCAAACTCCCTATTATTGACCTAGGGAAGACTAGAATGCCCTTCTCGACTTTGCCTAACAAAATCCTAATGTATCTCATAGGGCCAAGCTCAAATGCTACCTTCTCTGTGACACTGCATAGTAACTCACTCCAGCATTCATTATTGCTTCCTTTAGTATCCTGGAGGGTCCCACAGTATTAAAACTATATTTTATTTATTTATTTATTTATTGCATGTGTGCATGCATACCTAGAATCTAGAGAGAATGGAGAAAGGGACTGAGCACAGCCGTCCCCCCTGGGAGGGGGGATTTCTCGCCTTCTGTTTCTGTGTCTCTCTCAGGCAAGCACATGTACCCATAGTGGTAGTCTCAAAAAGGGGAAAAATTTCATTTTAAAAATTTGCCAGAGTAGGGACCAGCAGTTGGCATAATGGCTATGTCACTGGACTCCTATGTAGTCAACCTTCATTAGAGTCCTGGACCCAGTGGCTTAAACTCACACCAGGTGCGTGTTGTGTGTAAGCCCAAGATCCCAAGAGGAGAATGGAGGAGAAGGGATTGCGATGTGGCCACTCCCCTCGGGGGTGATATCTTGCTTTCTGTCTCTCTGTTTCTCTTTCTGGTGAGCGCACACACCCTATAGCAAAAACCTCTCACAAAAAAAAAAGAAATAAGAGACTTCTGCTTCTTGTTACAATAAACAAGTTGTTTTGGATTAACCTTTCTACTTTAGACAACTGAAAAATTAGATTTTTTTCATCTTCTTAAAAGCATTTTTCCCCCAAGTGAGTACATATTTATTTGCTTTCATAGTAATATGATATAAATTTTTCTGAGGCTGTGTGTGTCATAGTTCACAACAAAAATGGAGTTTAAAAATACTACAAGAACAAATTAATTTCATAATGTATAAAGGATTTTTATAAATAAATTTTAAAATATAAAAATGAGCGAAGAGCCATAACAGGAAATATCACCAAAAAAAGAAACACAAATAGTCAATAAGTACATGAAAATATGTTCACCTTCACAAATAATCAAAATATGATTTT
>NW_006203821.1:641632-646180 GCF_000334495.1 Tupaia belangeri chinensis | reverse complement strand
AGATCAGACATTCAAACCATACCTGCTTCAAGAATATGAGGGAAGAAACCCACTTCTTCAAGAACATTTGCTAATCGGCCCCAAGTCACCTTTAAGAGAGAAAAAAAAGAAAAAATTCCCTCCCCTCAAAAAAGATAAATCAATAAAATTCAAATACAATAGCACACAACCTTCAAATGTTAAGAAGGTTAAAAAATAAAAGCCTTCTCCCTCCATAAACACACATACAAACACATTAATGTGTTAACATTTATTTATAGAGCTTTCTAATATATTTAAGTTAGGAAAATCTCTGCAGCTGCTGTTCAAGTGGAGGGAATTTAACAAGAAAGGGGTAAATCCAGACCATAGGTTCCTTAAGTGAAGCTCCAGTAACTAGGTTTCCTGGTGAATACGACCTGAGGATGACAAATAAGTTTGTACTAACATTCGCAGAAAAAAGGGGAAGTCTTAGGTAGAAGATGAAGAAGACAATATACCTTCATTGAAGCAATACTAGCGAAAAGAATAAAACAGGAGGTCACAAGAGTTTAGAAATAACTATTAAGTAATTTGCTTTTTCCTTCTTAAATATTGAGAAGACTACTAGGAAAAAATCCCAATCAAAGTATATTGAAAAACAGAGAAACTAAATGTCAAGCAATACAAAAATCCTACAATGAATTAAAACAAAAATCAAAAGGTACCAAACATGTACAACAGACAGTAAATGCCTAAGTGCCCCTTCTTAGAGGCTGCTCTACTCATCTGTAATATATTTTGCCTAGGTCTATAAAAATTTAAACAGGTCCTAGGGCAGGAAGGTGGCATGGTGAGTAAGGCACTGGATTCCCACATGGTCAACTGTGGTTTGAGTCCTGGACCGAGCAACTCGCTTTCTCACTTTCCTTCTCTTTCTCTCTATCTCTTTCTGGTCAAATTATAAAAATACTCTGCTGCTGTCAGTTTGCACAAAGAGAGCCATGTTTCATCCTAACTTATGAGGCTGAACCACTAGCCAAAATCAAACTGCAGGAGTGGAATTCTATCAGGTGACATCATATACAGTAAGACCACAGCCTTGCCTTACATTACAGCTTACAGAGATACTTCTAACAACATGATAAGCAAATGTAGGCCACCTCATTAAACATCTGGCTAGGAACATGAAGACTAAATGCCGGAAAAGAAAACACACACAAAAAAATGGTTAAACATGGCCAACCACTTAACGCAGGAGTCAGGTACAGCACAGAGGAAACCAGATCCCATGTGGCTAAGTTTGAGTTCCAGCCCTATCAGCTTCATACCAGGTACATGCACATATGCTCAGAATCTGATGGGATAGAGATTTGGAGCAAAAGGGATTGTGGTATGACCTATTCTCGCTCTCATGTGCACGTGAAGGAATTTTTGGTTTATTAATCCCAATTGAAAAATATAAAATTATTTTGCATCAGTAAGTAAAATACATATCATTTGGGGCCAGCATGTGGCATGGAGGTTAAAGTGCTGAATCCCACCTGCCTTGCCAGGTGGTTCAAGTCCCAGATCCGGGGGCTTGAAAGTCATGCCTGGTGTGTGTACATGCATGCCTAAGATCCCAAGATAAGTCTGGAGGAGGAGGGACTGCAGTGTGACTAATCCCCTAAGAGGTGATTTCTCACTTTCCCTCCCTCTGTTTCTTTTTTGGCAAGTTTGGCAAGTACACACACCCTATAGCAAAGCTAAAAAACAAACAAACAAAAAGTATAATTTCTATGCCTGTAATTTATTCTCACAAGTAATTTTTAAAATGTGTATAAAGTATTGTAGTGTAATATTTATAGTATCAGGTATGGATAATTCCTGAAACTACAAAGAACAAAAAACATAAAAACAAGAGGGTTTTTGTTTTTTTTTTAACCTCTCTCCTAAGGGCACTGCTACATTACTAGTAACACAAAACAAAGAGGACTCAGTGTGATTGTCCTAATTAATTTTGGGTCTAGAGTTGAGCTGTTCAATATGATAGCCACTAGCCATCACGGCTAGTGAGTGCTTAAAATTGAGATATGCTGTAAGTACAAAATACACCCTAAATTTCAAAGGTAGGTTATGAATACAAGAACAAAAAATATCTCATGAATAAGTTTTATTACATATTATAATGGCATCTTGCATATAATGAGTTAAACTGTTAAATAATATTAAATTTATATGGTTCTTTTTACCCTTTTTACTGTGGCCCAAACAAAATGAAAAATTACATACCTGGCTTACATTGTCTTTCTATTATATGGTACTAGTCTAGAAATAGACATTCCCACTTATAGGTGTTCATCTGAATTATCAGAGAAGTTCTTCAGAAAGTAGTCACCTGCTAATCCAAAATGAATCAAGTCTCCCATATTTATATTTTCCAAATGTTCTCCAGATAATTCAGAAAATCATTAATCTGGTGGTTAGTAGACATAACTGTGTCCTTGAGCTGTACTAGACTGGGAGTAGAATGAATACTGGTAGTGTTCTGTAACTTATTTCTATAGATGAGAAACAACATGCTAATTGTCCATTTGTTTAAAACAATAAAAATAGAAAGAAATAAAAGTTCTGGTGTTAGGAAAAAAAAGTTACTGGGGACAGCAAATGACATGGTGCTATGGTGCTTAAGGCACTGGACTCCTACATGGCTGACTGTGGTTCAAGTCCTGGACCTGGCGGCTAGCTTTCTCACTTTCCCTCTTTCTGTTTCTTCCTGGTCAAATTAAAAAATAATAATGATGATGAAATAAAGGGACCAGCAGTTGGCATAATGGCTATGTCACTGGACTCCTATGTAGTCAACCGCGGTTCGAGTCTCAGACCCAGTGGCTTAAACTCACGCTGGGTGCGTGTGCATGCATGCCCAGGATCCCGAGAGGAGAATGGAGGAGAAGGGATTGCAGCACCCTCTGTGTGTGATTTCTCGCTTTCTGTCTCTCTCTGTCTTCTGGCAAGCGTATGCGCCCTATAGCAAAAACCTCTCCAAAAATAAATAAACAAACAAATAAATTCAATAATTATTAAAAAAAAGAAAAAAAGATTGGGACCAGCAGGTGGCATAGTGATTAAAGTCACTGGATTCCCACATGGCTAACTGTGGTTTGAGTCCCGGACCTCACGGCTTGCTTTCCTTCTCTCTTTCTCTCTCTCTCCCCCTCTCTGGACAAATTGAAATAAATAAATGAATAAAATTAAAAAAAAAAAAAAAAGAAAGAAAGAAAAAAAGATTTAGCTTCCCTTAGAAATACAGTTCCTGAAGCCAGTCAGTGGTGTGGTGGTGAAGTTAGCTGGATCTTACATGGCCAACTGTACGGTTTCAGTCCCAGACCTGGTGGCTTGAAAAACACACCAGGTGCGTGTACATGTGTGCCCAAAATCCCAAGAGGAGAATGGAGAGGGAATTGTGGCATGGCCATCCCCTCAGAGGGTAATTTCTTACTTTCTCTTTCTCTCTCTCTCTGGCTAGTGCACTGACCCTATCATAGACACACACACACACACACAGAAAGTGTAATTCCAGAAGAATGGTTTATCAAATGACCCAGGAACTAGGGAAGATTGAGGCCTAACCACTGGTCAGCCCACTGGGGGTGGGGTCAGAGAGTCAGGGTGGGAGACAAGCAGCATGGGAATGCAGGTCTAACAGCAAAGGTTTCTTAGCTGGCCAGTCTTAGCTAGATTGGCCCCTATCCTCAGGCCTCCTTCCATGTGCTAGATCTGAGAATGTATACCAAATACACCTGAAGCCCCTAGATGTATCTCTCTATCAATAGACTAAATTCCTGATATACTGCCACTAGAGTCTAGGCCTATTCTGATGTCAGCCCTTGGTCAGCCAGGTTAAGAACCAGTCTAGAGGTCATCTAGTCCAGTCTCTGCATTTTATAGGTGAACAAACTGAGGCATATAAAATTAGTCCACTTGCCAGGTGTTATGACACAGCCAGCTGTCACACCGCTGCCAATGCAGGACTTATAGTCAGGTATTCCTGCCTGTTTTATACCACTATCCCTCTTGAAGAAGCAGGAGATCCTGAACTCTGAGGAGGGCCCAGGACAAGAATAAGAGCTTAAAAAGGATAGCGAATCCGCTTCTATTCAGCTTAGGTAAGTATAGTCATGCATGGCTTAATGACTGGGATATGTTACGAGAAATGCATCCTTATGATTTTATTGTGTGTATTTCCACAACCTAGATGGCATGGCCTATTATATACCTAGGTTGTACAGTATAGCTTTTTATAATCTTATGGGATCACTATCTTATATTTGGTCCATCACTGACCAAAATCTTGTTATATAGGGAATGACTGTACTTGCTTTGGGACTAAAAATAAATTAGGAAGCAAGCTACCAGGTCCAGGACTTGAACAATGGTTGGCCATGTGGGAGTGTCCAGCACCTTAACCACCACGCCACCTGCTGGTTGCCGACCAAGGCTTTCCTTGGGAACTGGGATCTAGTTGTATATTCTCCTGACAGAAGGATTAATTTTTTTTACTGTTCCTGTCTAGGTTTTGACCAACCCCCCCTCCCCCCCCACCCC
>NW_006203821.1:641348-641619 GCF_000334495.1 Tupaia belangeri chinensis | reverse complement strand
GAAAATGAAGTAATTCAGTGGGAAGCAACAGGGAAAGAAGTGATAAGTTTTGCAGGATTCATTAGGCTCTGGGATAATGTGAGAGGTTTACTAAGTAGGGAAGATAGAGCAGAAACTAGCAAATACCTTCATCTTGGACTGGTCCCATAACCTAGTAGTTAAGGGAACCAGATCCCATATAAACAACTCGGTTCAAATCCTGGCCCCAGAGGCTTGAAAAACATGCTGGAGGGGGCCAGTGGGGGGGGTGGGAGGTTAGAAGCTGGGGAAC
>NW_006203821.1:633573-641020 GCF_000334495.1 Tupaia belangeri chinensis | reverse complement strand
TCTTCGTGCTTTTCCCCCCACCCCCCCCCCCCCCCCCCGTCAGAGCATGGAATTGAAGTAATTCAGTGGGAAGCAACAGGGAAAGAAGTGATAAGTTTTGCAGGATTCATTAGGCTCTGGGATAATGTGAGAGGTTTACTAAGTAGGGAAGATAGAGCAGAAACTAGCAAATACCTTCATCTTGGACTGGTCCCATAACCTAGTAGTTAAGGGAACCAGATCCCATATAAACAACTCGGTTCAAATCCTGGCCCCAGAGGCTTGAAAAACATGCTGGAGGGGACCAGTGGGTGGTGTGGTAGTTAAGATGCTGGACACTCTCCCACATGGCTGACCATTGTTTGAGTCCCAGACCTGGTGGTTTGCTTTCTTACTTTCTCTCTATATATATCTCTCTGTGTGTCTCTCTCTGGTCAAATTAAAAATAAAATGAATAAATAAAGTTAAATAAATAATTCTTTAAAACAACAACAATGAAAACATGCTGGATGCATGTTCATAAATGCCTCAAATCCCAACAGGATAGAGAAATGATGGAGTAGGGATTGTAGTGTGGCCACTCCCCATTGTAGGGGTACTTTCTCCCTCTTTCTCTCTGGTGAGTACCTATACCCTCGGGCAATTAAAAACAAAATAGAGTAAAACAAAAAACTCTTCATCTCCTCTCCAACTCTTCTGAGACCTAAATCACCAAAACCTTAATCTGAGAGTTCCACTATTTGGTACAGCTCTCTCATTGTGTTGATCCAATGTTATCCAATGAGTCACTGGCTTATATGAGACTACATGTTCCCCACCCTCTTCTTATATTTCTCCAAGAGGCAAAAAGCATACTTATCGCTTATCAGCATGGTAGTGCAAACTCCCTATTATTGACCTAGGGAAGACTAGAATGCCCTTCTCGACTTTGCCTAACAAAATCCTAATGTATCTCATAGGGCCAAGCTCAAATGCTACCTTCTCTGTGACACTGCATAGTAACTCACTCCAGCATTCATTATTGCTTCCTTTAGTATCCTGGAGGGTCCCACAGTATTAAAACTATATTTTATTTATTTATTTATTTATTGCATGTGTGCATGCATACCTAGAATCTAGAGAGAATGGAGAAAGGGACTGAGCACAGCCGTCCCCCCTGGGAGGGGGGATTTCTCGCCTTCTGTTTCTGTGTCTCTCTCAGGCAAGCACATGTACCCATAGTGGTAGTCTCAAAAAGGGGAAAAATTTCATTTTAAAAATTTGCCAGAGTAGGGACCAGCAGTTGGCATAATGGCTATGTCACTGGACTCCTATGTAGTCAACCTTCATTAGAGTCCTGGACCCAGTGGCTTAAACTCACACCAGGTGCGTGTTGTGTGTAAGCCCAAGATCCCAAGAGGAGAATGGAGGAGAAGGGATTGCGATGTGGCCACTCCCCTCGGGGGTGATATCTTGCTTTCTGTCTCTCTGTTTCTCTTCCCACACCCCCCAAAAAAAAAAACCCCCCAAAAAAAAAAAAAAAAAAAAAAAAAAAAAAAAAAAAAAAAGCCAGAGGGCTGTGACCAGCAGGTGGCATGGTGGTTAAGGTGCTGGATTCTCACATACCTGATCATGGTTTGAGTCCTATACCTAGTGGCCTACTTTCTCTCTCTTCTCTCCCTGTCTCTCTGTCTCTGATGAGCACATGTGCCCTGTAGCTAAGTAAATCATAGTAAATAAATACATAAATTGCCAGAGGGCAAGTGTACTAGTGAGAGAGTGGGTAAGAAGGTACCCTCATGGAGGATGGTCACATACAATCCTTTCTCCTCCATTTTTCTTTTGGGGATTTTGGGAACGCATGCACACATACGTGGCATGTTTCTCATGCTGCTGGGTCTGGGACTCAAACTGCAAAGTTGGCCATGTGGGATCCAGCCACCTCAACCACTACTCTACCAGCTGGCCCAAGACTATATTTTTATCATAGTACTAAACACATTATGTGAATTAATTATGTCTTATCTGCTCTGCTAAACTATATTTCTAAAAAAGTGACATTTTTTTTTTAATATCATAAATTTTTAGAGCAGAAGGGCTAGCAGGTGACGTGGTGGTAAGGTGATGGACTCCCACATGGCTAACCATAGTTCAATTCCCAGACCAAGAAGCTTGCTTTCTTACTTTTTCTCTCTCTCTGGTGAGCATATATGCCCTATAGCAAATCAAAAAATAACAATAATGAATAAAATTAAATAATTCTTTTTTAAAAAAGCTTTAAAGCAGAGTACACTGTCTGGTCCCTTGTAGATGTTCATTAAATGCTCCCTAAATAATTAAGGCCAAAGTAATTCTGCATCCCTCCCTCAATCAATTTCCCCCTTCTGTGCCATCTGGACAGATATTACCCAGTTCCTTTTAGGAATGGTTTTAATAGGCTTCAAAGAACCAATTTTTTCTCTGGCCTCTTTGTGATCTCTTTTGGATGACAGGCCCCCTTGGAGCCCAGCCCACAAGGTACTGTTGCAACTCATATGGGCTAACTGCTTTTCCTGTCACCCGTTAGTATGCCTCAGATGGCCTAATCACACCTAATATGTGGCCCTAACACTGAGGCAACTGTGGCTTTATAAAGTTCTTTGAATTTTCAGTTCATGTTAAGTGATCAAAAAGTCCTGGGTCATTATTTCTCTATTAATTCCCAAACTTAAGAAACATAAGTTAGAAAAACAAATTTATACCACACAGCCAGCAGACACTCTGAAAAGACACTTGCTGCTCCTAAAAAGAAACTATGACCTGGCCCAGAAATCTGCTCACACTTTGCTCACCTGGGTGACTCCTTTATCTTTCCTAAAACACCCATGGGAAGTGGGTGTAGAATGTGTAGGGTTCGTTAGTACCCTTTCTCCCCGAAGGATGTTGCAATTCCTTAAATTTACTGTCTCACACTTAGGATTTCCAATCTGAAATGCTTTAGGATCAGAGAGCATGCTATATATGTGCTTTTCCACACTCTATCCTCCTCCTCAAAAGTCAAATCCTATCAATGCACACAAACAACTACAGAAAAGTAATCCCTGCTCAGAGACAAAGGAGAAGATATGAGGTATGACTTCAAGGGCAATGTGAAAACTCTCTTTTCCACATATATTTTTACAACTCTAGGTCTGTGTTTGAAATTCCATTTGAAAGGACCAGAAGATGGCATAATGGTTACATTGTTTGACTTCCACGTAGTCAATCACAGTTTGAGTCCTAGACATAGTGGCTTAAACAACTCAAGCTAGTGGGACCAGCAGTTAGCGTAATGGCTGTCACTGGACTACCATGTAGTCGACCATGCTTCGAGTCCTGGACCTGATGGTTTAAACTCACACCGGGTGCATGTGTGTGCATACCCAAGATCCCAAGAAGAGAATGGAGGAAAGGGGATTGCGGTGTGGCCATCTCCCCTGGGGGGTGATTTCTCGCTTTCTGTCTCTCTCTGTCTTTCTGGTGAGCACACGTGCCCTATAGCAAAAACCTCTAAAACAAACAAACAAACAAACAAACAAAAACTCTCTAAAAAATAAATAAATAGGGGCCAGCAGATGGCATAGTGGTTAAGGGTGCTGGACTTCCACATGGCCCAACAAGGTTCCAGTCCTGGACCTGGCAGCCCCTCCCTCCCTCTCTCTTTCTCTCACTCTGTCCCTTGAAATAAATTAAGTTAAATAAATAGTTCTTTAAAAAATAAATTAATTAAATTCCATTTGAAAATTCCACTCCTTAGCTCCCTGTTAAAAATGCAAAAACCCAGGGCCAACAGGTGATGTGGGCCAGCAGGTGATGTGGTGGTTAAGGGTGCAGGACTCCCACATAGCTGACTGCGGTCCTAGTCCCAGACCTGGTGACTTATGTTCCCACTTCCTCTCTCCCTCTTGGGTCAGATTAACAGCAGATGATATAAAGGACTCCCACGTAGTAGACCATGGTTCAAGTCTCGGACCCAATAGCTTAAAACTCACACTGGCCACCTGTGTGTGCCCTGCTCTGAATCCCAAGAGGAGAATGAAGAAAGGATTGTGCCGTGGCTATTCCCCTTGGGGGGGGTGTGATTTCTTGCTTTCTGTCTCTCTATCCAGAGAGTGTATTTGTCATACAGCAAAAATCTCTCTTAAAACAAACAAATAAGGATTACTTAATTTATTATTATTTATTATTTAATTTGACCAGAGAGAGAAGACAGACAGAGAAAGCAAGCCACCAGATCCAGGACTTGACCCGCAGTCAGCCATGTGGAAGCCCAAGACTTTACCCATGATGCCACCTGCTGGCCCTGTATTTATATCTTAATATGGAGTAATTCCAGATCCTTTTTTGAAGATAAGTTTTGATTAAGAGGAAGGTAGAAAAAACACAAAGGGACATACAGAAGAAAGAGACAGGATATAACCAAGGTTTACAAAATGGCAAAGACTAGAAGAAATCAAAACACACACACATATATATATATACTCCTACACAATTTTCTCTAGGACTGACTTTGCAGATGAGAAAAATCTCAGGACAGTCGAGGTTACTGATGGGCACTGTACAAAGGCTGGGCACATTAGAGGGCCAAGGACAAATTCAATTAATAAATTGATAGTATGTGTGAAATGCCCCAGCTGTACTCAACCTGAGCTCTAGAGGAAAATCAATTTCAAATCCACAGAAACTTGGGAGCTTCTCAAATTACTATAAAAAGACAAAGGGATCCTTTAAGGAGAACCATCATTACCTTCTGAGATAAAAAAGAGATAGTCGGGACCAGTAGATGGCTTAATGGCTATGTTGCTGGACTCCATGTAGTCAACTGCGGTTCCAGACCTGATGGCTTAAACTCATGATGTGTGTGTGTGTGTGTGTGTGTGTGTGTGTGTGTGTGTGTGTGCGCGCGCCCAAGATCCCGAGAAGAGACTGGAGAAGGGATTGCGGCATGGCCATCCCCCCTGGGGGTGTGTGTGTGTGATTTCTTGCTTTCTGTCTCTGTCTTTCTGGAGAGCACACATGCCCTATAGCGAAAACCTCTCCAAAAAAGAAAGAAAGAGATCATCAAATAATATAAATATGTGGAAACCATGCACCAAAAGTCTCAAATTCTTCCATTTAGCAGAGATGCTGATAATTGTTCCAAACAAAATGATACATCTTAATGTTTCTTTCTTGCCCATAAAAGAGAAAAAAAAGTTTTGTCCACCTATTTGGGCATTGCCTATACACTCACCCAAGTAGTGGGAGAGGGTGTGTGTGTTAAAAAAGGAGAATGATAATTCTCAATACAATCCTCTGCTTGTCTGAATTTGATAGAAAAGGAACTGGGAAAGGAGCACAATAAATAACAAAGTATCACCCCAGAAGGGAAAAGTGTAGAAAGAGTAAGAGACCAGAGTTGAGCACCAGTATGAAAACAGAATTGCCTTTGGTGGCACATCCAGGAAAGCAAAGAAGCATTATTCTGATCTGCTGTCTCTGATCTCTAACCTTCCTGAATGAAATATGACTGAGGTATGTGTGGGAGGATTTATACTTTTTATACTTCTTTACAGCTTAAATATTTTAAATATGCACATATTACTTTGTAATTAAGAAATGTAGTGATTAAATACATTGGAGAATAGAAGTACGATAAGGGAAAATCCAATAGGCACCAATCTAAATGGGACTAACGAGGTTAGCAGACCATTAAAAATACATGGGGAGGGGCCAGTAGGTGGTGTGGTGGATAAGGGCGCTGGATTCCCACATGGCCAACCATGGTTCAAGTCCTGGACCTGGTGGCTTGCTTTCTCACTTTCCCTTTCTCTCTCTCTCTCTCATAAATAAAAGAAAAAAATAAAAATAACAAATGGAAATAAATAAATAAATAATTCTTTAAAAAAAAAAATACATGGGGAGGGGGACCAGCAGGTTTGTGTGGTGGTTAAGGGCGATGGACTCCCATATGGCTGATTGAGGTTCAAGTCCCGGACCTGGCGGCCTGCTTTCTCACTTTCTCTCTCCCTCTCTCTCACTCTGTCCCTCTTTCGTCAAATTAAAATAAATAAAGTTAAATAATTATTTTTTTAAAAATATGGGGAGGAAGGGACTCCATTTGTCTTAGTAATCCATCTTGCTCTTTACTCATTTCCTCCAGATCCCTCACAGTTGAATTCAACTTTCTAATAGCAGAAACTATGGGATCCTGAAGAACTATGAAGAACAAGGGGCGGTGCCAACTTTATGGAATGGAATTTTGCACTCTTCCCCATATCCCTCCCTTAGTGATATCACCTTGTATTTGCAGGCCTGGTTAACTCCGTTACCTGTCTGGGAAATACCCAAGCCTAAGTTCCACAGAAGGTTCACCAACTATGGTCAAAAGATCTCTTGATGACTAGGGATCTCTAAGCCCATTTCCCCTGCAGATAAGGAAATAATTCTCCATTTCTACAACAGATCAGAGATATGATGTTCACTACAGACCACATTATTAAATGGGAAAGCAAACGAACTATCCTCCAAATCGAACTTCTTAGCTCTTGCACAGGACATAAACAGTAGGTAAGGAAAAATCAGACTGCAGTCTAGACCAGCTCCGAATGAGGCCAAGAGAGAGTGTGGGGGCTGAGTTTGGAAGAGTCAACAGTTATGGAAAAGAATAAATTTACTTTTGAAAATCTTCATCCTCTACCCTGGGAGTACCCAAAACATTTCAAATTATCCCATCTAAACACTAACGGGAACAAAAGAGTGGTTACTTTGAAGACCCAGAGCCTCCAGGCCATCCTTCAGCATTCCCAGAAGCTCTCATAACTGATACCAGGCCCTGCTTCCATTTCCTCAACCACCTTGCTCTTCTAGATTAGTGAAGCGTTCTTCCTTTGCCTCCGTTCTCCCTTACTGAACCCAAATCACTCTCGGCTCAACACTAGAGCACCCTTAGTTCTTTTCTACAATCGCCACTTGCCCTGAAAAGAATGCCTCTTGCCCAACTAAGAACCCTTCTCAGGCCTCTCCAATGAGACATCTCTGGAGAGACCCAGTCCCGGCTGCTCTCGGGGCCGGCGTCAGATTTGACCCCTCCTCACCTCCCGGCAAATGGGCTTACCTCACCCGCTGCCCGGTCCCTTTCTCCAGCTCCTCCCTCTTCAGCTCTGCTTAATGAGGCCTGCCCCTGCCCTCACACTAGCTGGGGCCTCCTGCGCCCAGTACCCAGTGCCCAGCCTGGCCGCCGTCAAAGCCCAGCCGCCTCCCGACTCACCAACTTCGGGCTCCCAGCCCGCCCGGTCCCCTCCTCAGCGCCCCCATTAGGCCTGCTGGGTCCTGGTTCCCTTCTCCCTTCTCCAGTGGGTCGCTCTAACCCCTCGCTTAGGCCCAGACCCGCCGCCGTTCTCAGCCAGGCCGCTCTCATCGCCCGGCCGCCTCCGCCCCTGCCCTTGTGGGCTCCATCACTCGGTACCTGGGGCTCCGTCTCCCCCGTCGG
>NW_006203821.1:627474-633475 GCF_000334495.1 Tupaia belangeri chinensis | reverse complement strand
GGGGTGGCCAAGATGCCCCCCCCCCCGCCAATCCTCTGGAGAAAGGCGGGTCTCTTTAGGACTGTCACCAACGAGCACGAGCAAGAGACTGGACAGGCTGGGCCCCAAGCCAGTAAAGGCAAAGGAACCCTGAAGACGGACAAAATGGAGAGCCACTAGAGGGCGAGCTACCAAATACAGGGGGCGGTACACTGCTGACGGGCATATGTCTCAACCAATAATATCTCGACACCCCATGACCCCGCCTTTTGACTCATAAACATCTAATCAGGTGAGTGGTAGAGGCGGGTCAAAGTGAAACTTTAACCAGTACTGAGAAAATCCGGTACTTGACTGGCAGGCAAGGCGGGGTTGAAACAAGCCTTAGGAAGGCCGCTACTGACCTTCGCCCCTCCCACTGGATTTGGCGGGGGCTGACTCGACTGCCCCGCCCTCTGTAACAAATTCGCGGGCGCAAAGGGAAATAACTCTCTCTGGGACCTGGAGCCTGAGAATTTAAGTAAGCCTCACGTCAGTGTTTCCTCCTAGTGAGGCTGCAGAAGGCAGGAGTGTTTTGGGTGACTTGGGCGGTTTGGGATGTTTTTTGGTCAAATAAAACGATGGCAACTACAAGTAGTAGCTTGGATATGCTGTAGCCCCTTCATATTAATTTTTCATGTAGACAATATTTTTCCAGGTAAATGTCAATGAAAGTTTTCCCAGAAAACTTTGCTGTTTGTGATATACAACAGAAAGGAAATACAGCGAATTTACTGGGAAGTCCAGTGTCGCGGTGAAATCCCTTAAAGTCCATTTACAACTGATTGCTATTCTTTAGCTCTTTCTTCCTAACACTGAAATTCTGAAACTGATGCTGTGGCTTTATGTGCGTGGGTGTGTGTGTTGGTGGGAGTAAAGGAGTTCGTTGGTTTGTGGGGAAAATGAAGTAGGAAATACATAGGCTTCAGTTTCTGCTATAAAATGTGGACAGTAATACCCATTTTGCTCACCTGCAGCACAACTGCAGCTGCATCACAGAGACCAAAATGGAGTGGGGTGGGTAGCCCTGCATGAAGATTCTGAACCGAGGAGTCTGAAACCAATTATCACATTTACACATTCATATTCTCTCTCACACCATTCTTTCTTCTTTCCTTTTATTTATTTAATTCCATTTGTTATTATTATTTTTCTTTTTAAAAATTATTTGATTTAACTTTATTTATTCATTCTTTTATTTATTTCAATTTGACCAGAGTGGGATAGAGTGAGAGACTCCAGAGGGAGAGAGAGAGAAAGCAAACCACCAGGTCCGGGACTCGAACTGCAGTTGGCCATGTGGGAGTCTAGCACCCTTAACCACCAAGCCACCTACCAGCCCCAGTTATTATTATTTTTCAATTTGACCAGACAAAGAGAAAGGGAAAATGAGAAAGCAAGCTGCCAGGTCTGGGACTTGAACCATAGTCAGCCATGTGGGAATCCAGCACCTTTAACAACTGTGCCACCTGCCGGTCCCTCACATCATTCTTTCAGTAAATAAATAAGTGAAAGAAGGAAAGAAATGTGGCCCAGTGGATGGTGCAGTGGTTAAGGCAGCTGGATTCTGCAAAGCCAGACTGTGCAGTTTGACTCCAAGATCTGGTGTCTGGGAAAATATGCTGGGTGTGTGTGTGTACATGTCCAAAATCCCAAGAGGAAAATCAGAGAAGGAACTGTGTGGCCATCTTCCCTGGGAGGAGGGTGATTTCTCATTCACTCCCTCTCTGTCGCTGGTGAGTGCATGCATCCCATAGCAAAAATTAAACAAACAAAGAAGGAAAGAGTTGAACTATAAAACTGGGAACATCTTTTTTTTTTTTAATGAAGTACAAACTAAGTTACAAATAATGTTAATAGGAAGAACACTCAAGGACAAGGGGTAAAAGAAGGAAGACTAAATCATAAAAAGGAAAAAAAAACTTTTAAAACATTCGCATTACAAAATCCCAAGGTGCACATGGCAACAAATCCACCCTCTCTGACAAAAAAAAAAAAACCTACTATAACCTGAAATATAAATATAATTGTTCATCCTTCTTTTAAAGAAAAATGTTTTCCCAACCCCCTCACCCAGTCACAGCCCTGAAAATGTGTCTGCATTCTCAGAATGATGTCTAAATCTTAACTTCCACTCCTATAGGTGGGGGAGGGGGGGCAGACTTCACAGGAATGGGAACAGGGATCCCTGACAACTGTAGAGCTAAGAATTCTAAAAGGAAGAGAAAACCTCAAACTTTATCACTCAAACATGCCACGTAAGGCCACGGTGAAGCAATAGATTGGAATGAAGTATAATCCCTGTCCCAGAACCTCCCAGATTCCTCTTGCCCATAGAAGGGACAGGCAAGTGAATGGGGGGCCCTCGTTTTCTTCTGTAGCCCCACTGGGCTGAGTCTTCAGTCTCACAGTCTGTTCACAGTGAGGTGAAACACTAAAAGTCACATAAACTGACTGGATCTATTTTAACCTAATCCTCTAAAGCAGACACCTCCCTTTGGTTTTGTTTCCCCTGGTTCTCAAAAGTTCTGATTTAGCTCCCTGCTATCCATGGGACTTTAGGAAAACAGTAGCAGCAGGAGGCTTGATGTCCCCATCCTCCCAAACACAATAATAATTATGGGGCATTCAGAGATGGTAAATCCCACCTGGGGGGAGAACAGTCAAGATTTTTTTGTTTGTTTTAATATCAATCCTCCTCAGCAATGACTAAGAGGACAGAGAGAGGGTAGTGGAGGCTGACTTAAGTGCATCTAATACTGAAACGTCCTTTCATATTCACCTGTTGCTCCCCTCCGTTCTATATCCCCAGAGTTGGTTTGCCAACAGAGCAGGCAAGTGTTAAGGCAGCCAGACAAGACCAGAAGGCCCACCTGAGTCCAGGTAGCCCAGAGACAAGCCAGGTCAAGCTGGCACTGGAGAAGAGGGTGAGACTGGGGGTGGGGGCTTGGGGAAGGACATCAGAGTCGCAGATGAGGTACTGGCTTGGTCACATCCTGGAAGAAAGGGTGAGCCAAAGCTGCCTTTGCAGAAATCCGCTTGTTGGGGTCGTAGTGTAACATTTGCTGGAGGGAGAGATGTATGGTGACTTCAGAGATGTGACAGTGGACTAACAGGGCAGCACATGTTCCCGGAAATCAGGAAACCAGAACTCCTTTTACACAAGGTAGGGTTCTTAATTCCCTCGGCCCATATCTGAACCAACATGCCAACAGGAAGAGAGAAACAGTGTTTAAGGAGATACTGAGACCCAGAGTTCAGAGTCTCATCCTTCCTTCACCCTGGTAAAGCCCTGCCTTAGGGAAATCAATGAGGGGAAACTGGTGCCCACTCCCCACTCTCACCGATAATAAGCTCCGTCCATCTTCATCCAGGGGAGGCACGACTTTGCTAAAATCTTGCCGGGCCCACTTGGGGAAACTTGGCTTATAATCAGGCATAGAAGTAACTCCTGGCCAAACCACCTCATCTGGGGTTCCCAAAGTCCGAAAGATCCGGAAGAGTTGATCAATCTCAGAATCTCCAGGAAACAGGGCCCTGCGGGTCACCTGAAAATGGGGAGAGGAAAGGCCAAGCCCCACATTGACGTCAGTCAAAACTATCCCCTCAACAGTGGAGGTTCCCACAGGCAATGGAAGGTCAGCAGGGTCCCATGACTCCCTCCCAGGGTCTTTCATGGGGTAGTCACACAGAGCCTGAGACAATGAAGTCCCTTTATCTGTCTCCTCACCCCCTCCTTCCTTCCCCCAACATGGCTTTGTAGCACCCCAAGGCTGGGTGGGGCTGGGAGGGGGTGAATAATGTCTGGGGTGCCACTGACATGTAGCAAAGGGATCCCAAGCCACTCACGGGGTTTGGGGTAGACACTGCGGTCATCCCCCCTCCTTGTGATGCAGCCACTTCTAGATAGGAGCACAGCGGGCAGAGACTGTGTCTTCCATTTCTTCTGTGTTCCCCACAGCACCTAGCATGGTGCTGGGCACACACTAGGTGCTTAACAAATATTTTTTGATGAATTGAGAGAGGAATATGGGCAATTGTAAGGTAATGCACTGGGGATATATGCACATTATATATATATGTGTATATATATATATATATATATAGTATATATATAGGATAATGGTCTCTAAGCCCCCAGTTACAATCTAGATAAAGGACCATAAGACACACTGCTGATTTGTCTTGAAGATACAGCCTACTCTACTGTTGTATTAAAGGGTATAGGAGCCTCCACATAAGGTTAGGCCTCAAGGACTCTTCAATCTGAGGTTGAGGGGGGACATGACGCAAGTCTACAACTTAAATTAAGGTGTGGGTAAAAGTGGCTTCACTACATTACTGGCACCCTACAAAAAGGTCTACAGGCCAAATGAAGAAGGACTCATTCTACCAGACTAAAGCCAAGAGAGCTGCAGACATGACTTAGCTCATTTCAGGGATAAGACATACATACTGGGTGCTTAGGCTGTGCAAGGATATCCTAACATCGTGGTTGATATCAGTTCTATTTCATCCCTACCATCTCCCTTAAGGCTACTCTGGAACCCTGTGATAGAAGGGCCATAGGTCCAGGCCAAGAAATAGTTCCGTTGTTTTGGGATGTAGGAAGGAATGGGCTAGATGGAACTTGGACAAGCCCCCATACCATCTCAGCAAAGATGCAACCCAGGCTCCAGATGTCCACAGCTGTGGAGTAGTATTTGCATCCCAAAAGAATTTCAGGTGCTCGGTACCACAGGGTCACCACCTAGGAGGTAAGAGTAGGAATTGAAAGGAGTTTGTGAGGATTTCCACATCTCAGCTGTCAATACTACTCTGTGCCTTCCCCCCAACCCCATTTTCTCCTAAGAGAAATGACTACACACTTCTTAGCCCTGAGTTAGCCTAGTTTATAACTCTGCAGTTCATGTTTTCCAAGCCTACAATTTTGGACCTTACTGGAAAACTTGAGACAGTTATTTATAATTTTCCCCCTTATTCATGATAGAGCACACACACTAAGAGAGAGAGAGGGAGAGAGATGGGCACCCTCCAAAGGTTCTGGTCATGCTATGATCCCTTCTTCCAGTCCTCCCGTCTGTCAGATCGCAGGCTCACACATGTGCCCAGCCTGTTTCAGGCTGACCGAGCTGGAGACTTGAATCACAGCTGCCATGTGGGATCTGGCTTCTCTCGAGCAGCACTTTACTGCTGTGCCATAGAGCCAGCCCAGTAGTAATTTTCATTATTTTCTACCTGAAGGCTCCTTAGGGTGTCAGAGAGTTCCATCTACTAAGAAAGAAACTGTTGGCCAGATATCTTCAGTAACTTTGTCAGTGTCCTTGTTAACGTCTCCCAGGAAGCTCAGAGAAGAGAAGCATGAAGGGACTCACCTCATGGGTGTAAGTACGAACAGGGACTCCAAAGGCTCTGGCTAGTCCAAAATCTGCTAGCTTGATGGCCCCCTCTGTGTTGATAAGCAGATTCTGGGGCTTAAGATCCCGGTGCAGGACCCGATGAGAATGGCAGAAAGCTAGGCCCTGAAGAAGCTGGAACAGATAGCTCTGGCAAGGGAGAGAGAGAGGACTGCGTTTCTCCATCACGGTCAGCATGTAGGGTTTGCTCTTTGCCCCAAGAGCTCTCCTAAAGCCTTTACTAAGTTGGATTACATATTTACAAGCTATTTCTCCCAATGGATTGTCCCAATGAGGATAAAGACCAAGTCTTACTTAGTTTCGTGTCTTTCTCCGTTGACTGTGCTTAGCAATGTGCATTTAATAAACCTTTACTGGTGAACTGAAAGTAGCTCTGAGAGTAGCTCAGCAAGCCCTAAAACAGACCTAAGAGGCGGGAGGAATTTTTTGAAGACATCTACAAAATACCATCAAATCCCATTTATCTGAGTTTCATCTGACCTCCTACCTAAACTACTTGGTTGACTCATTAGAGTTTCAACTTTGATTCTTCAGCCCAACCCTTGGGTTAATGAGTATAATGAGCA
>NW_006203821.1:610113-627253 GCF_000334495.1 Tupaia belangeri chinensis | reverse complement strand
AAGAGACACCAAAGAGAGGGGAGTATGTGTGTGCTGGGGAAGAGGGCTGGAAAGGAGGCCAAGATCACAAATGATCACCAGGGCTGAATTGTCTACCTCCAGCCCCCTCAAGACAAGCCCATGGTGAGGCGGAGTTAATAAGGATTACCTTGATGAGGGGAAGGGGAATGCCCGTGAGAGCAGAGGCATCCATGAATTTCTTGAGATCCTGGTGCAGAAATTCAAAAACCAGGTAGAGTTTATTTTCTGTGTGAATGACATCCAGCAGCCTAGAGAGAGAAAGGGTCCAAGAAATGGAGGAGACAGAAACGCTCAGACTATACAGACAGCACGCATGCTTCCTAACCTATTAGCTCACCTCCCGGACACATACTTACTTGACAATATTAGGGTGGTTAAGCTCCTTAAGCAGAGAGATCTCTCGAATGGCAGTACTGGGTACACCCTCGGTCTCACTTGGAGAGGTTAGGAAAGCAGAGATGGAAATATGGTTACAAATATTCCTTTTCCCCAGCCCAGTCATAACTTTCTCCCAAGGAGATACCACCCCAGGACCCTCTAGGAAAGTAAGAGAAGAGAAAGATACTGTAAGGAGTTAATTCCCGGGTAGTCAGAGTGTGGCTTTGGGACACATTGTGGTCTTATTTCCTCTCTTACAGGAGCAGGTAAGTAAAACAAACCCCCGGTGAAAGTGAAGCAGACATAAGTAATAGATGAAAAAAATGTGTAGTACCCAACCCCCCACCCCCAGGGGCCAGTGAGGTTCAACTGCCATTTTTTTTTTTTTAGAAAGAGGGAGAGAATTCTAAGATGAGGATAGGGTTGGGGCAATGAGGACGGCTCTTTTTTTAAGAAAAGTGTTCTCCTCAGGGTCCCACATAGAGTCTTGGACTCCACCCTATAAGGTTTTCTTTCTCTTCCTGTCTCCCTGGGTGCATATCTGGGGGGTACATCATCCGAATCAGTTTGAGAAGGAAGTTTTACCACGGATTCTACACTACCCTCTAGTCTCCCCAGGGAAACCCTCGCTGATCCCCAACCCACCTCTCCACTTCAAAGGAAGTCCCTGACCAGTCCCCTGGACGTCTACCCGCCGATTGGGGGCGGGGGACAGTCAAAGAGCTCCCCAGTTAGAAGTCTCGGGTACAGAGGCCACTCACGTGTCCAGGCGGATTTTCTTAAGCGCCACCACTTCTCCCGTCAACTTGTTTTTGGCTTTGTACACAACTCCGTACGTGCCCTCTCCGATCTTTTCCACCTTTTGGAAGTTCTCCATGAAGCGCCAGCGAGTCGGGTCAGCCCGGCCCTGGAGCGGGGGCCTGGGAACCCGACAGAGAGCGGGCCGGGGCTTTCCCGGGCCAAGGAGCGGGAAACAGGGCCTAGCACCGTGGCCCCAGGTCAGGATGGAACGCAGTGTATCTTTCGCTCTTGTCAATTTGTCCAACTTGAAACAATGTTGCCGCCTCCCCCCTAGTTCCCGACCGCCACCAGAGGCCCCGCCCCTCCTTCCCGCGTTTCCCTGACTCCGCCTCCAGTCCTTCCTATTGGTCAACGTCAGGGCGGGGGGCGAGCCCCGCGCGCCTCACGCTAATGACCCCGCCCCGTGCAAGTGTGGTTCTGTGGGGCCAGACAAGTTACTTCCTCGGTGCAGGGCGGGGCATCTTTTCCCAAGCAATGGGCTCGAGTGTCCTACATATGCCTGTAGTTTGTAGGTATCCCTGATCTCTCACTATGTTCACCACCTTTGGGGAAATGTGTATCGACCTAAGATTACACTACACCTAGCTAAGGAAGCTTCCTCTGACAAGCAGGAAGCCAGGAACCTCATTGCAAAGGATTCCTGGGCCTCAGCGGAGTCCTCAGCCTTCCCCATACTGTCTCTGTTTTGGGATGCGGGGGGGAGGGGGGGTTCTGTTTGGATCTTTTTGAGAGGACCCTGGTTCTACTCAACTGATTGATTCACTTTCCCATGATGAGTTGTGTGTGTCCGGTTCGTGTTCCGTGGCTGCCTTTCTCTCAGTTCTTTCCCAGGGGATTGAACTGAGTGACCTCATGAAACTAGAAACTACCATCAACTCGTGGGCATGGGAAAGGAATGTCCAGAATTAAGATCTCTTGCCAGTTTTGTCTGTCTTCTGTCCTCCCACCCCTTCCAGGTCTCCCCTGGAGAGAGAGGGACGGACTATGCAAATGAGCACCTCTTTCTTATATAGGGGCTCATCGCAGCCCCTCAGCGCCTTTGGATCCTGGAGGGAAGAACACAATGAGTCTGGTTCTTAGAAGGTGCCTTCTCCATTTGGTAGCAATGGGTGCTGTGCTGGCTGTGAGGGCTGCAGAAGGTGAGTGTGGGTGGGCGGACGTGAGCAGGTGTGAATTTGGGGTTGAACACCTCTCTTCTTGAACAACAAAATTGAAAAGCAACTCCTAACGGGAGTTACCAGCAATACTTCAGGCTTCTCCCGCCCATTTGATTCAATCTGGATGCGGGCACCTGAACACCCTCCCTATATAGAGACTTGGGGTTGAGCCTGAAGATAATCTCATCTACTTGGAAGGGCAGAAGGATAGTAGGTCTTCGGGGTACCGATCCTGAGCACCCTGTGCAGTGAGCTGGAGCGGGGACTCCAAAGGGAGAAAAACGGGTGGGACACTCTGGCAGATAATGTCTCAGCCCTTGGGGTTGAGGATTTAAATGGAGAGTAAGAGAATGTGGTATTGGGTAAGAAGGCCAAGGAGGCACCACCTTTTTCCCTTTGAGTGAAGATGGGTGAACACAGTCCAGACCTTTTGTTCTGGGGCTGGGAGAGACAGGCAGAGGGGTCTCAGCTGAGCATCACATGAAAGGGCTCTGGGGGATTGGGACCTCGTGACAGAAGCAAGGGGTGGGGGTAGGGGTGGTGAGAGGGTCTGGAATGTCCCGTGCTGCTCTGAGGAGGGAGGGTGGGAGCGGAGGAAGAATGGGGCATCTTATGACTTCTTTTGCTCTAGTGGTAGGATGCTCAACGAAATGAGATGATTCCTTCCCGGGCAGAATCAGCTAGGTTTCCAGTATATATTAAACATGAGATGAGGGTAGTTTCTGCTGTGCTAAAATATGTTCGTCATATGCCAGCACGCCATACCCTTCTCTTGGATTACTGGTCTCAGACTTCTAGTAAATTCTCCTTGATCTAACTTTCCTTGCCCATGCTGTAGTTTCAAGTCTTTTTCTTATATAATGTTCCTTACTGTATTCTGGAAACATTTTGTTCATGCCCACCCACTGAGGTATTGTGCCTGAGGGTAGCAGGTGGTGAGATGGTTAAAGACACTGGATTCACACGTGGTTGACCATGGCTCAAGACATGGACCTGGCAACCTGCTATCTCACTTTCGCTCTCTCTTTCTCTGGTCAAATAAAAATAAATAAATAAATAAATTTAAATAAAATATTTATTTAAAAATTGTGCTTACACTTTAAATTTCATTTTATAAAACCATAAGAAGACATTTTTCTAGATATTCATGAAATTTTATATGGACCAGGTTTGATGATTTTTCAAAATTTTCTTTTATTTGTTATTTATTTATTTAAATTTGACCAAAGAGACAGAGAGAGCGAGAAAGAAGGGGAAAGTGAGAAAGCAAGCTGCCAGGTCCAGGACTCGAACCATGGAATGCCATGTGGGAGTCCAACGCTTTAACCACCATGCCACCTGACAGTCCAGGTTTGATGATTTCTGTTTAGTGTGAAATGACATGCTTAAGCAAGAAAATATTATTTTTTATAACTACATACCTGTTTTGTAGCATTAAAATACCAAGATATCTGAAAGTTGCTTTCATTTTATTTTATTTTATCTTTTATGATATTTTTGCTATAAGGCATTTGTGCTTGCTGGAGAGACAGAAAGAGAGAAATCACCCCCCAAAGAGGATGGCCATATTGCAATCCCTTCTCCATTCTACTTTTGGGATTTTGGGCATGCATGTGCATGCACCTGGTGTGAGTTTCAAGCCTCTGGGTCCAGAACTTAAACCGTGGTTGACCATGTGAGAGTCATCTGCTGGTCCCGAGATCTGTTTTTAAATACTTTTTTTTAAAAACAACCACCATGGGACCAGCAGTTGGCATAATGGCTATGTCCCTGGATTCCCATGTGGTCGACCACGGTTCAAGTCCCAGACCTGGTGGCTTAAACTCATGCCAGGCGTGTGTGCGTGCATGCCCAAGATCCTGAGAGGAGAATGGAGGAGAAGGGATTATGGCATGGCCATCCCCCCTGGGAGGTGATTTCTCACTTTCTGTCTCTCTGTCTTTCTGGCAAGCGCACGTGCCCTATAGCAAAACTTCTCCAAAACAACAACAAAAACCCAAAAGCAACAATCAATAAGAATAGATAAACCAAGTGTGGCAAAATGTTGATAGTTGTTGGATCTGGTTCAAGGTATATTGAAGTTCATCGTTAACTTTGATGTTTTCTCAGAGCTCTCTCCCCTAGATGTGCACCCAGAGAGACAGGAAGACAAAGGAGGCTTGTAGGGTGGAGTCCAGAACTTCCCATGGTGTTGGGCTATGAGGCAACAAGTAAAGAGCACTGTTCTGAATGATGAGCCCTCCTCATTGCCTTAGCCGGACACTTGAAGCCCGACTCATCCTGTCAGCCTCATTTCACACAGTGCACATCAACCACGTTGCTGGTAGTCCCCTAACATGCCATTACTTCCACACTCCCATGCATTTGTCCATGCTCATACTAGGGCCACGCCTCACTCAAGTCTTTCCCACCTGCTCTAGTGGAACTAATCTGTTTAATATGTCATTTAGTTGCAGCGTATGTCTGTTATTGTACATTGAAGAGTGTCTTGAGGGACCAGCAGTTGGCATAATGACTATGCCGCTGGACTCCCATGTGGTTGATTGCAGTTCGAGTCCCAGACCCAGTGGCTTAAACTCACACCAGGCACTTGTGTGTGTGCGTGCCCAAGATCCCAAAAGGAGAATGGAGGAGAAGGGATTGCAGCATGGCCATCCCCCGTGGGGGGTGATTTCTCACTTTCTGTCTCTATTTCTCTGTCTTCTGGTGAGCACATGCATCCTGTAGCAAAAAACAAACAAACAAGCAAACAAACAAAACTTATCAAAAAAAAAACTGTCTTGAATTACATAGTCATTTATGTATTTCCTATACTTCACTCTGAATCTTCTCAGAGCCATATTTTATATATTTAAGTTCTTCATACTTAGAAAAGTGCCAGTACGTGGTGGGTAGTCAGTAAATTAAAACATACTTTGAATGTGAGCACGAGTGGGGTGACATGGAATAGAATGTTATTTCTTGTGTAAGAACTGAGGACCCTGGAGCTCTCATGGCACGTTCCTTTTAGGACCCAGAGGCCAGGACTGGATTGGTGTCTCACGGCAGCTCAGAACTAAAGCCTGGAATAGGCAGCTCTATCCAGAGTGGCCTGAAGTCCAGAGGCCTGATTGCTGGAAAGGTGAGAACTTGGAAATTCCAAGGAGGGTGCAGCAAAAACGGGGTGGGGAGAAGAACAAGAAGAACTGGTTGAACATTGCTTGGCAGTCTAGGAAAGTGAAAGGTCCATGGGGATGGGACACCAAGGAGGCCTAGCTAACGCAGCTTCCCTTCCCTTCCCAGGAGGCCCAGTGGCCCTGAAGGTCACTAATGATGGACCTACACTGAGTGGTGCAAATGCCTCCTTCTCTATTGCCTTATACTTCCCTGAGAGCCAAAAGGTACTGCCAGATGGGCAGGTTATCTGGGCCAACAACACGGTCATCAATGGTGAGTACTTTTCTACTCCTAGGCCCTAATTTCTTTTTTTTTTTTCTAGAGAGAATTTTGCTATATGGCGTGTGTGCTTGCAAGAGAGACAGGGAGACAGAAAGCAAGAAATCACCCCCCAGGGGTGATTTCCATCTCCTCCTTTCTCCTCTTGAGATTTTGGACATGCACGCACATGCACCAGGTTTGAGTTAAAAGCCGCCAGGTCTGGGATTCAGACCGTGGTCGACTGCATGGGACTCCAGCAATGTAACCATTATGCCACCTGGTGGTCCCTCTTGGCTCCCATTTCTATGTTCAGATTTCCTGTGTTAAAAGAAAAATAAAGCAGCCATTTTTTTTTTTTTTTTTGAGAGGCTTTTGCTATAGGGCGCGTGCAATCCCCAGAAAGACAGAGAGAGACAGAGAGACAGAAAGCGAGAAATCACCCCCCAGGGCAATGGCCACACTTGCAATCCCTTCTCCTCCATTCTCCTTTCGGGATCTTGGACATATATGCACATGTGCTGACGTGAGTTTAAACCACCGGGTCCAGGACTTGAACCATGGTCAACTGCATGGGAGTCCAGTGACATAACCAACTACTGGTCCCAAAGCAACCAATTTAATAGAGTTTTAATTGAGCAAATCTTAATATGATTTAAATAGGGCAGTTGTCCCCGGACAGTTCCAGCTAGCCTCATGGTCACCTTGGATTTAAGTTCTGGAAAAGAGAAAATGACGGACAAAAACCAAAGTGAAGGAATGAGATAGAGGAATAATTGGGTGGTTACCAGTGGATGGTAGGCTACACAAACAGCCCAAAAGATGGGCTTTCTGTGATTGACTGAAGCATGGCTAGTGTGATCGGCTATCCTTTAGCAACCAGCTCAGGAAAACAGCCTACAATGTAGGATTTCAGCTTACCCATAGGGAACCAAGAGTGGGAGTACAACAGCTGTTTTAGGCCAAAATAGATTAACAGTTGGTATATCCAGTGAGGTCAGAAATGCTCTCTTTCCGGACCAGCAGTTAGCGTAATGGCTATGTCGCTGGACTCCCACGTAGTCGACCGTGATTCGCATCCCGGATCTGGTGGCTTAAACTCACGCCAGGTGCGTGTGCGTGCGTGCCCAAGATCCCGAGAGGAGAATGGAGGAGAAGGGATTGTGGCGTGGCCATTCCCCCTGGGGGGGGATTTCTCACTTTCTGTCTCTCTTGTCTCTCTCTGCCTGTCCGGCGAATGCACGTGCCCTACAGTAAAAACCTCTTCAAAAAAAAAAGAAATGCTCTCTTTCCCCTCATTTATTTATTTATTTTTGAAGGTTTTTGCTATAGGATGTGTGCACTCTCCTGAGAGACAGAAAGAGAGAGAGAGAGAGAGAGTGAGAAATTATCCCCAGGGTCGACAGTCATGCCATAATCCCTTTGGACAGACCTAGATTCAAACTCGTCACTAGAACGACCTTGGGAAATGTGCTTGTCTTGTGTTTACCTTGCCCCTGTAAAATGGGGATGGCACTTAAGTTGAAAGGATGTTTTAAGAATTAAGATGTTGGGGACCAGCAGTTGGTGTAATGGCTATGTCACTGGACTCCCATGTAGTCGACCACGGTTCGAGTCTTGGACCCGGTGGCTTAAACTCACGCCAGATGTATGTGCGTGCGTGTGTGCCCAAGATCCTGAGAGGAAAGTGGAGAAGAAGAGATTGCAGCATGGCCATACCCCCTGAGGGGGTTGATTTCTTGCTTTCTGTCTCTCTGTCTCTCTGTCTGGCAAACGCATGCGCCCTCTAGCAAAAACCTCTCAAAAAAGAAAAAAAGAGAATTAAGATGTGGTAATATGCAAAGAGGGTAGCTTACTGTCTGCTTTGGCCTACAGTAAAGGCTCTACAAATGCTAACTGGTGCTATTATTCTCTCTCTCTCTCTTTTTCTTTTTTTTTTTAAGAGAGAGAGAGATCTTTGCTATAGAGTGTTTATGCTTGCCAGAAACAGAGAGACAGAGACAGAAAACGAGAAATCCCCCCCCCCCCGGGGGGGATGGCCACGCTACAATCCCTTCTCCTCCGTTTTCCTCTTGGGATTTTGGGCATGCACCTAAACATGCCTGGCGAGAGTTTTAAGTCACTGGATCTGGGACTTGAACCATGGTCAACTATGCTGGAGTCCAGCGACCTAACCATTTCACCATTTGTTGATCCCAATTATTTTTATTCCACAAGTTAGAACGAATCACTCCAAACATTTTGATATGTGGCCTTCTAATCTCTGTCCTATGTAAGTATATACATATGAATCTCAAGGTTTCCACACCCCACACTCCCAGCTACAAGCCCAAATTGGTTATGCTCTAGAGAAAGTACTTTCTAACTAGGGAGTGTTCCCAGAGCCCCTGCCGAAGGGCTTTTGGTTTATAGAAAGGAATGCCAGGTTGAAGATGTCTCTGTCTCCCTTGCAGGGAGTCAAGTGTGGGAAGGACAGCCAGTGTATCCCCAGGAGCCTGATGATGCCTGCGTCTTCCCTGATGGTGGACCTTGCCCATCTGGCCCTTGGTCTCAGAAGAGAAGATTTGTTTATGTCTGGAAGACCTGGGGTGAGGGGGCTGCCTTCTCTGGCCTGTCATCCACACTTGTGTTTACTTCATCCTACCTGACCCCCTTTCCCTTTGGACTCATCCCTAACCTCTCTGTTTTTCCCTAACCTTCATTTTTCTCTTGACTCCTTCCTTTTCCATAGGACCCAGCCCCCTTCAACTCTTTCTGTTACAGATCTTTTTTCAAAATTTAACTTTATTTGTTTACTTATTTTTTAACTTGACCAGAGGGACAGAGAGAGAAAGAGAAAGGAAACCGCCAGGTCCAGAACTCAAACCACGGATGGCCATGTGGGAGTTCAGCAGCCCTATAACCACCATGCCACCTGCCAGCCCCTATCACAGATCTTTCTGAAAGCCCTACTCTAATTATATTCTCACCCATGGGACACCTCCCTCCCCAATTAGGACTCTGTCACTCCCTCACTCGCCCCTAATACTGGCCTCTGAAGTAATCCTCCTTGATATGCCTCTTTCTCTTTCGGGACCCTGTTTCTAAACCTGTTCCTTAGTCCTCCTCCCTCGCTTTTCTTTCCCAAAACCTCAGGTCAATTCTGGCAAGTGTTGGGGGGTCCTGTGTCTGGGCTGACCATTGGGACAGGCGGGGCAATGCTGGGCACACACACCATGGAAGTGACCGTCTACCATCACCGAGGGTCCCGGAGCTACGTGCCCCTCGCTCATTCCAGCTCAGCCTTCGCCATTACTGGTAAGTGTTTAGGAAGGGGCAAGGCCAGTTTGGGGCAGGAGAAGGTGTGGAGACTTGGCTGGGCTGGAAAGGGGAATGGGGACATAGTTGTAACCTTAAAGGGGCAGGGCCAGGAAGACGTGGGGAGAGGAACAGGGGGTGGGGCTTCGAGCCAGTGAAGGTCTAGGCAGTTAGTTCGGGGGTGGAGGGAGTGATTATGAAAGAAGCTGTGGCCCAGACTCGGTTCTCACTTTTTCTGGCTCCAACCCCAGACCAGGTTCCCTTCTCTGTGAGCGTGTCACAGCTGCAGGCCTTGGATGGAGGGAACAAGCACTTCTTGAGAAATCAACCTCTGACCTTTGCCCTCCAGCTCCACGACCCTAGTGGCTATTTGGCTGGGGCTGACCTCTCCTACACCTGGGACTTTGGAGACAGTACTGGCACCCTGATCTCTCGGGCACTTATGGTCACTCACACTTACCTGGAGCCTGGCCCAGTCACTGCCCAGGTGGTGCTGCAGGCTGCCATTCCACTCACCTCCTGTGGCTCCTCCCCAGTTCCCAGCACCACAGATGGGAATGTGCCCACTGCTGCGGCCCCTGGGACCACACCTGGGCAAGTGCCTACTGCAGAAGGTGTAGGTACAACACCTGGCCAGGTGCCAACTGCAGCACCCTCAGGGACCACGGCTGAGCAGGTGCCAACCACAGAGAGCACGGGTACCACACCTGGGCAGGTGCCAACCTCAGAGGGCACAGGTACCACACCTGAGCAGGTGCCAACCTCAGAGGGCACAGGTGCCACAACTGCAGCAGTGTCACCTGCAGAACCCTCTGCAACCATGACTGCACAGGTAGCAACTACAGACTTGGTGGTGACCACAGCTGGAGAGTTAACCACCCCTGAGCCTGAGAGTCCAGATGCCAGCCCAGCTGTGTCTACAGAAGGTATTACAGGTAAGAGGAGCAGTGTGAATGCAGTTCACTGACGGCCATTTGTCACCGCTCTGAAGAGCTGAAAGTCTTACCCAGAACCCAGATGTTACCCAATCCTTTGCTTAGCTCTCACTGGCTTGAAAGCCTTCAAGTCTCTTTTAATAACATGGAATAGACCAGATCAGAAAACCAGGATCCCGTCCCAGGACATGAGGTGAGGTTGTTGCTTCTCTACCTCTGAGAACCATAGGGAAGACCAGGGAACAGATGTGATCATTTACATATTTATATCTCATTTTCTGTGTAAGCATAAATGTACAAAAACCTTTCCCAGATTCTGAGACCCTGGTCCTATTTCCTATCCCTGGATCCCCTCAGAGCAAAAAAGGAAGAATGAGATAGGAATGCTTCGACAACTTAACATGGGTTGAGTGTGTAGCCCAGGACTTGGCATAGTGTGGTGTATAACAACTTGAGATTCTTTTGTAATTCCAACTTTGCCCTAACCGTGTGACCATGGAGTCACTATTTGTATAAAATGAGAATTCCAGTTTTGTCTGATTCCAAACCAGTGACTTCAGGAACCAGTAGCTCTGGCTCTACCTGGAAGGATGCCTGCTTGGCCTCCGTCTCCCAGTGAGTCATCTGTCTCTTGACCTTGCCTCCTCAATCCTCTCCTGCCAGGTTCCCTGAGCCCCTTGTTGGATGGTACAGCCACCTTAATGCTGGTGAAAAGACAAGTCCCCTTGGATTGTGTTCTGTATCGATACGGTTCTTTTTCCCTCTCCCTGGATATCGTCCGTGAGTCTTGCCTACTTTGGGGGCTGGTGGAAGGGGTAATGCACTGCCGAGGGCCTACCCAGATGCCAGAGTCATTTGAGGTGTGGGGATGTGATTGGGGGAGCAGCTCTGGGGCTTTCCTGGCTATGGGCCTTTGACAAGACCTGGGGACAGCATGCCCATCGATAATCTTGCAACTCTGCAGAGGGCATTGAGAATGCTGAGATCCTGCAGGCTGTGCCATCCAGTCAGGGGGATGCTTTTGAGCTGACAGTGGCCTGCCAAGGCGGGTGAGTGTCCCACCAGCTGCCCTGATAACTTCTGCTTTGGCTGCTGGCTTGCTTTCTGATGTCCAGTGCCCTTCCCAGGCCCCCTGATATAAGTTGGTACCTCTTCCAGGCTGCCTGAGGAAGCCTGTATGGACATATCATCACCAGGATGCCAGCCTCCTGCCCAGCGGCTGTGCCAGCCTGTGCCACCTAGCCCAGCCTGCCAGCTGGTTCTTCACCAGGTACTGAAGGGCGGCTCAGGGACCTACTGCCTCAATGTATCTTTGGCTGATGCCAACAGCCTGGCAATGGTCAGCACTCAGCTCGTCATGCCTGGTAAGTACTTGGACAAGAGGTAGGATGAAAACAGGGATGGGCTGAGGCCCAGCTGTCAGGGAGCAGACACTAATTGGGGCAGTGCCTGGGTTGTGTTCACAGGTCAAGAAGCAGGCCTTGGGCAGGCTCCCCTGTTTGTGGGCATCTTGCTGGTGCTGATGGCTGTAGTGCTTGCAGCTCTGATATATAGGTGAGGAGCCCTTTCCAGCTCAGATGCCCTTATCCCTGATTACCACCGTTCATTCTTCCTCAAGAGGAGAAGAAACCATACTCCCTCTGAGGAAGCATGGTGTTCAGGAAGGAGTATAGGCTTGAAAGTTAAACAGGACTGGGCTGCAGACTTGCTCTGGGACCTTGGGGAAGAAGCCTTACCTTTCTGAGCCTCTGAAAAGTAGTTACATTAATACCTGCCTGTGCGTAGCTTCTTTTTTGGAGAGGTGTTTGCTCTAGCACGTGTGTCCTCCTCGCCAGAAAGACAGAAAGCGAGAAGTCACCCCCTTGGAGGGGGCGGGGGAGGGATGGCCACGCCCCTGTGATCCCTTTTCCATTCTCCTCTAGGGATCTTGGGCACGCATACACACGCACCTGGTGTGAGTTTAAGCCACCAGGTCCAGGACTCAAACCATGGTCGACTACATGGGATTCCAGCAACAGAGTCATTATGCCAACTGCTGGTCCCAAAATTAATACCTGTCTGATGTAACAAATGTAAAGAGTAGAAACAATTTTGGGACCAGCAGTTGGTGTAGTGGCTATGTCGCTGGATTCCCATGTGGTCGACTGCGGTTTGCGTCCCAGACCTGGTGGCTTAAACTCACGCCGGGTGTGTGTGCGTTCGTGCCCAAGATCCCGAGAGAATGGAGGAGAAGGGATTGCGGAATGGCCATCCCCCTGGAGGGTGATTTTTCGCTTTCTGTTTCTCTGTCTGTCTTTCTGGCGAGCGCACGTGCCCTAAAGCAAAAACCTCTCCAAAACAAAGGAATAAAAAAGATTAGAAACAATTTGACGGAAGCACCTTGCCCTGAAGTAAGAGTACACTAACTGATGATATTGATGACTGTCCTTACTATAAAGAGTGGGGAAATTAGGGTAAACAGAGTTCTTCCCAGGCCTGGCATGCCAAGGTCTTCAAACAAGGGAAGTTGATACGGTGGAAGGAGAAGGGGCAGAGGTTGCCACAGAAATTAGAGAAGATGAATCCTGAAGGCGAAGAGAAGGTCTGGACTAGGGCCCAGACCAAGCAGACCTAGGATGGGGGTACGCGCCCTTCTTGGAGAAGTACAGACGGGCTTGCTCTTGTCCATTGCTAACCAGTTTTCTCCTTCTTCCCCCAATATCAGGCGCAGATTTATGAAGCAGGACTCAGCCCTCCCCACCATCCGGCTACCACACAGTAGCATCCACTGGCTGCGTCTCCCCCAGGTCTTCCGCACTTGCCCCACTGGTGAGAACAGTCCACTCCTCAGTGGGCAGCAGGTCTGAGTACTCTCATGGGATGCCCTGATTCTTACGGGGCTGACAGCAACACCTGTGTTTTCTCGTCTTCCCTTGGAGACTACCATTACCTGCAATAAAAACTCAGAACCTGCTGTCAGTTTTTTCCTGCTTTTTGAGAAAATCTATGTCACTCAAGGAGTCAAGGTGTGAAAGAAGGTGGTGTACCACTTATTTAAGAGATATCCCAGTGGAAAAACGATCATTTTATTCAGACGAGGCACTTTCAATGTATGTGTTTGTGGTGTGTGTATGTGCATGTGTGTATGTGGACATGTGCACAGGGAATAGTGAAGTGGTGTGGATAATAAATACTGTAAGGGTGAAGGAACACTCCCCTGAGCTGGCAGGAGAGTGTGGCAGCAATGTACAGAGCCTAGGGGTGATGTCCAGGGACAGGGAGGTGGGTTCAAGGCTGGCTTGGAAAAGGGTGACCTCCTCAGCCCAAGAAGCCAAAGAAATTGGAAGAGCGAGGGGGTGGGCCCATGAGCATAGGCATCTGGTTCTTGTGGGTGATCTTGATCTGGAAGAGAAAGGAGCACATTCAAAGGCAGGGCCTGTTGCCTTGGGGCTGCAGTGTCAGAGATTTGGGGGAAACCTGTGGGGTGAGTTGCCGAGGTCCTGGAGAGGCCAAGGTAGAGAGGCTAGGGGGTGAGAAATCAGGGTCTGGGAAGAATGGTGGATCAGGGAACTTCTGGCAATGGGAGGAAGCAAAGAAGTTGTGGAATAGATTAAGATGCATGGAGCCTGAAGGCTCAGTTTTTGGCAAGCGTAGGCAATACTCACCGTACAGGGTGTCTGCATCCAAGGCTCCCCATCAATTTGCATGGGGAGTGTTTTCCTGGTGCTGTGGGAGGCCAAGGAAAATTGATGAGATTTCTTTACCAACCGAATACCAAAACTCGACTACTCAGGTTGGCTTTGAGGCCTCTTGTCACTGAAGAGGATCTGGTAAAGCCCTTCCCCACCGTCCCACAACCCTTCTGCTTTCCTGGCCCCACACCTCCCCTCAGGGCCCCTGGTTGGAGTCATTCTTACTGGAAGGTGATCTCAGAGCACTTAGCCAGCCGATGTCCAGCACTCTTGAGCCTCGTATAGATCTGGCCCATTTCAATTGCACCTTCAAGCCCGACTACTTCTAGTCGCTTGTCACTTAGGTCTGGGAGTGAGAAGTAGGAGATTGGTTTTACAGAAGCAGGGTGTCCCCAGAAGGAGTCACACCTTCCTCTTAGGTTGCTCCTCTTACCTGGTACACAGGTTTTCAGGATGTCAGGGTCGGTGATGACTTTAGCTGTAGCACCTAAGGCCTGGTTGATCCCATAGATATCCCCATGGGGTCTCCGGGTGTCACCCCAGAGGTTGGAGCCACCATGCATGCTAGGTATGTTCAGCACTGCGATGCCTTCCAGGGACAGGTTGCTCAGATCCAGCGGTTTCCCACAGATCTGAGGGAAGGGGTAGACAGCCCCAGTTGGGCAGGGCACAGATCCTCAGCTTGTGACATAACTATTGGATGTGACCACTCCTTCCACCAGATGGCAAACTAGGAAGGCCAGGATTTGGAGGGTTATAAAGGATGGGTGGGAGGTAGGGACTAGTGTATGTTGGAGACTTGGGAAATCAGGATTGGACTGCTGGGAGGTCAAAGTATAGGTTTGAAATAAGAGACATTGCTGAGGGTGCCGGTGGAGTGACAGTCTTGGACTTAAGAAGGTGAAACGGATGCCGGGTTGGGCCTTACCATACATACCTCAACTGTCAAGCACTCCTCCAACCTTTTGCATGTTGAGAAGATGGATTCAGACGTGGCAAATTCAAAGTACCATAGCTTGTTCTTCATTCTGTGTCAGCCATCGTACAAGGCCCAGGAGGGAAAAGACATGTTACACAGTGCTGGCAAGTGGTGCGTGACAGGGAAGGGCAACAGCCTCCCAACTCCAGTCCCCTGGGGAACAAGGGCAGCTTCGGTTGGGCTGTTCCCTAGAGGCATCACTGCCCACCTAAGCATTCTGAGTCAGACTTGGTCACAACCTGGTCCCTCACGCTGTGTGTGTCCACACCCCCCTCTCCTTTACCTCACCTGCTGTTGAACTTCTCAGGATATTTCTCTCGCATGATGTGGAATCGGTGAGCAATAGAGGCATCCTGGAGAGTTCAGGGCACGTAAGATCAGAGGCCTGCCTTCCCTCTCATGTAGGGCTCGCCCCTCCTTTCCCTCCCTTCTCCTAGGCCGGGTGCAACACGTCCCAAGTTCTCTCTGTGCAACTCACACCACTGTATCCTACTCCCAATTGCCCTCTATCACAGCTGCCTCAATCTCCACCTTCCCATTCTGCCCTCCTCCGGCCTCTGCCTGCTTATCCCCCACCCTCAACTTCCTCCCATGCAACACTCCACTGACCACACCAATGGAGAAGTAGTTGTTGATGATGTGAAAGGGAACTGGGTCACTCTTTTCTGAAGTTTGCTGGGGTATCACCTCCACAGACCATCGATCCATATGTACCACTTTACTCGTCTCTAAATCCCTGAGGATCTTTCCCAAATTCTGTCCTTCATACCCTAGTGGTAGAGAACACAGGTTAGTAACAAACTCTGGGTCCGAAGATCCACCAGTACCCAGGGATCTCCTGCCTTGGTTCTGCAGAACTTCCCAGCCTTATGCCAGTTGCTCATGGGTGCATTAAGCATCCATGGCCCCAAACTGTCACCAATCTTTTTTTAACTTTATTTAAATTTTCTTTTATTTTTACTTGCTTTCTTAAAGAATTATTTGATTTAACTTTATTATTTAAAGAATTATTTAATTTATTTATTTAATTTGAACACAGAGGGACAGAGTAAGAGAGAAAAAGAAAGAGGGAAAGTGGGAAAGCAAGCTGCCAGGTCTGGGACTTGAACTGCAGTTGGCCATGTGAGAGTCCAGTGCCCTTAACCACTATGCCAGGTGCCGGCCACCTTTATTTGTTTTTTTTTAATTGCCAGAGGCATGTGTGCTTGCCAAGAACAGAGAGAGAACACTCCAGTGGGGCCTGGTTGTGCCCACAATTCTTTCTCCTCTATTTCTCCATCCTGTTCGGATTTCAGGCACTCATCCACGTGTATCCAGAATGTGTTTCTTTTTTCCTTTCTTTCTTTTTTTTTCTTTTTTTTTAAAGATTTTTTCCATAGGATTCATGTGTGCCCCAGAGAGAGAGAAAAAAAGACAGTGAAAAGGAAGTGAGGGGCCAGCAGGTGGCGTGGTGGTTAAGGATGCTGGACTCCCACTTGGCAATGGGTGGCCCTCAGTTGGAGTCCCAGAACTGGCAGCTTGCTTTCTCACTCTCTCTCTAACTCTATCCCTCTATGGTCAAATAAAAATAAACAAATGGATAAAGATAAATAAAATAATTTTTTAAAAAAAGAAGGAAATGAGAAATCCCTTCTCCGTCCTCCTGGGATCTGGGCACACATGCCTAGTGTGATTTTCTTTTATTTTTGGAGAGGTTTTTGCTATAGAGCGTGTGCGCGTGCCAGACAGACAGAGAGAGACAGAGAGACAGAAAGCGAGAAATCACCCCCCAGGGGGGATGGCCACACTGCAATCCCTTCTCCTCCATTCTCCTCTCGGGATCTTGGGCAAGCACACACACGCACCCGGAGTGAGTTTTAAGCCACCAGGTCCGGGGCGCGAACCGCGGTCGACTACGTGGGAGTCCAGTGACATATCCATTACGCTAACTGCTGGTCCCGCCTAGTGTGATTTTCAAGCCACCAGTTCTGAGGCTTGAACTGTGGTCAGCCATGTAGGAGTCCTGTGCCTTAACCACTATGTTACCTGCTAGCCTGAAGAATTATTTATTTAATTTTATTTATTATAGATAATAATAATAAAGTGAGAAATCACTCCTTTAGAGGGCATGACCACTCTGCCATCCCTTTTCCTTTCTCTTTTTTGGGATTTTGGGCATATGTGCCTGGCATGTTTTTCAAGCTGCCAGGTCTGGGACTCAAACTGCCTAGTCAGCCATGTGGAATCAATCTTAACTATCATATTACCTGGCTGGCCCAGTGTTTAATATTTTTTTAACTGCCAGAGGGGGGCCTGTAGGTGGCATGGTGGTTGCAGTGCTGGACTCCCACATAGTTGACTGTAGTTTGAGTCCCAGACCTAGCAGCTTGATTTTTCACTTTCCTTCTCCCTCCCTCGCTCTCTTTCTGTCTCTCTCTGGTGAATACATATGACCTGTAGCAAATTAAAAGATAATAATAATAAATAAAATTAAATATTTTTAAAAAA
>NW_006203821.1:596172-610049 GCF_000334495.1 Tupaia belangeri chinensis | reverse complement strand
AGTCCCAGACCTGGCAGCTTGCTTTCTTGCTTTCTCTCTCTCTTACTCTGTCCCTCTCTGGTCAAATTAAAATAAGTAACTAAATAAAGTTGAATAAAATATTCTTTTATTTATTTATTTTTTTTTTGGAGAGGTTTTTGCTATAGGGCATGTGCATTCACCAGAAAGACAGAGAGAGACAGAGAGACAGAAAGCAACAAATCACCCCCCAGGGGGGATGGCCATGCTACAATCCTTTCTCCTCCATTCTCCTTTCAGGATCTTGGGCACACATGTACACACACCCAGCATGAGTTTAAGCCACCAAGTCTGGGACTTAAACCATGGCCAACTACATGGGAGTCCAGTGACATAGCCATTACGTCAACTGCTGGTCCCAAATAAAATAATTCTTTAAAAATAATAATAATATGATGATGGGGACAAGCGAGGGTGCAGTTGTTAAGGTATTGGACACTCCCACATGGCCAACCACAGTTTGAGTCCTGGTCCTAGTGGCTGGCTGGCTTTCTCACATTTTCTCTCTCTGTGTATCTCTGGTCAAATTTAAAAAAGCAAATGAGTGAATAAATGAAGTTCAATAAATAATTTTTTGAGAGGTTTTTACTATAGGATGCATGCACTTGCCACAAAGACAGAAAGAGACAGAGAGACAGAAAGTGAGAAATCACCCTCTAGGGGGGATGGCCATTCCACAATCCCTTCTCCTCCATTCTCCTCTTGGGATCTTGAACATGCAAGATACAAACCCAGCGTGAGTCTAAGACACCAGGTCTGGGACTCAGATCGCGGTCGACCACATGGGAGTCCAGCGACATAGCCATTAGGCCAACTGCTGGTCCCTAAATAAATTATTCTTTAAAAAAATTAATTGGGGCCAGCAAGTGGTGTGGTTAGGGGTGCTAGACTCCCATGTGGCCAACCACTGTTCTAGTCCCAGACCTGGCGGCTTGCTTTCTCACCTCCCCTCTTTCTCTTTCTCACTCGGTCCCTCTCTGATCAAATTAAAAATAAATAAATAAATTTAAATAATACAATTCTTTAAAATAAAAACAATAAATTGCCAGAGAATATGTGTGCATCAGCAATGCAGAGAAAAAAAGAGAGAGAAAGCATCCCTCTATAGGGGTGTAGTCATGCCACAGTTCCTTCTCCTGCATTTATTTCTCCGTCCTATTGGGATTGAAAACACACATGCAAATATGCCTGGTATGTTTTTCAAGCTGCTGGGGCTGGAATTCAAACAATGCAATAGGTCACGTGGGATCCAGCTCTCTTAACCACTAGGCCACAGGGTAGGCTCACCTATTGCATAATTTTTTTTGAGAGAGAGATTTTTGCTATAGGGTACATGTGCTTACCAGAGAGATAGAAAGAAATAGAAAGACAGAAAGTGAAAAATCACACCCCAGGGAGGATGGTCATGCCACAATCCCTTCCCTTCCAGTCTCCTCTTGGGATTCTGGGCGCGCATACGCATGCACCCAGCGTGAGGTGTTCATGGGTTTTTTTTTTTAGAATTATGTATTAATTTTATTTATTCATTCATTTCTTATTTTAATTTGACTAGAGAAAGACAGACACACAGAGAGAAGGAAAGTGAGAAAGCAAGCCACCAAGTCTGGAACTTGAACCGTGGTCAGCCATGTGGGAATGTCCAGTGCCTAAACCACCATCCCACCTGCTGGCACTCCCTCCACATCCATGAGTTTTTTAGGCCTCTGGGTCCATGACTCGAACTGTGGTCAACTACGTGGGAGTCCAGCAACATAACCATTATGCCATCTGCTGGTTCCTATTTGTGTAATTTAAAAGAAACTAAAATGTTCATAGTCTTTGAGTCATCAATTCTACTTCCAGAAATCTCTCCTACAGAAATATTTATATCTGGTGCAGGATTAATGTGTGAAGGTGTTCACTGCAACATGATTTATAAGAATAAAAAACTGAATGCTGGGGACCAGCAATTAGAGTAATGGCTATGTTGCTGAACTCTCATATAGTCGACTGTGATTCAAGTCCTGGACCCAGTGGCTTAAACTCATGCCGGGCATGTGTGCATGCATGCCCAAGATCCTGAGAGGAGAAAGGAGGAGAAGGGATTGCGGCGTGGCCATCCCCCCTGGGGGGTGATTTCTCACTTTCTGTCTCTCTGTCTCTTTCTGTCTTTCTGGCGAGCACATACGTCCTATAGCAAAAACCTCTCAAAAAAAAAAAACAAAAAACAAAAACCTGAATGCTATCCAAATGCCCATCAATAGAGGACTGTTTAAATAGATGATTACACATTCACACATATATAGAATGCTATTCAGTCCTAAAAGAAGCAAACCTGATTTACTGAAATGTAATGATAACTGGGATCAGTAGTTAGCATAGTGGTTATGTTGCTGCATTCCCACATGGCAGACTGCAGTTCAAGTCCTGAACCCAGTGGATTGAAACTCAAGGTTCACTGCAACATGATTTATTAAGAATCACACGTGCATGCGTGCCCAAGATCCCAGGAGAAGAATGGAGGAGAATGGACTGCAGTATGGCCATCACCGCTGGGGGTGATTTGTCACTTTCCTTCTCACTGTCTCTGTCTCTCTCTAGCAAGCTCACCCTAAGGCAAAAACCTCTACGGAAAAAAAGAAAGAAAAAAAAAAGAAATGTAATGATAATCAGTATGTACTGTTTGGTTTAAAAAAAGAAGGAAACATCTATAAAATGATCTCATTGTTGTTTAAACACATAGTAGAATGTGTCTAAAAATAAAACCATGAAGGAATAGATACCAAAACTACAGGAAGTAGATTACAGGGAACTTACACTTTCTTGGCATAGATATCTGAAACGTTTGAATTTTTTTTTTTAACCACAGTATATATTATTTTTGCAACCAGGAAAAAAAGAAGAAAAATGTTTCTACTTCCTCACATTCCACTGATGGTTCAGCCCACTTTAATTTGCCTTTTGCTCATCCCACCCTGCTGAAACTCTTTTGGCAAAGATTGCTAATGACTTCTGCCAAAACCAATAGTATATCTTTAGTACTCATTTTAACTTCTGAAACGCCCCACTCAGCCTCTGAAATTCACTCTCTCTGACTGTTCATTCCTTCTTAGTCTCTGTGGTAGGCAGAATAATGTCCTCCAAAAAACATCCATATCCTAATCTCAAGAACCTATAAATATGGGGTGTTGGTGGTGGTGCAGTAGTAAAACGCACACACTGCAAGTCTGACCCACATGGGAAGGTTCCAGTTTTGTGTCTGGAGACCTCTCTGACTATGTCAAGCATATGTGCCCATAATCTGGGGCTGGATGAGGCTAGAGGTGGGTTGCACTGTAAAGACCCTGTTAGGAGTGCTCTCTGTCTCTCTTGCTCATGGGAGAAGTAAATGAACACACTTTAAAAAAAGGGGAGGGGGACCAGCAGGTGGTGTAATGGTTACATCACTGGACTCCCACGTAGTTGACTGCAGTTCAAATGCCTTACTCAGCAACTTAAAATTCATGCCAGGCAAGGGATAAGCAGATGGTGTAATGGTTACATTGCTGGACTCCCATGCAGTCAACCGTGGTTTGAGTCCCAGGCCCGGCAGCTAAAAAACTCATGCCAGTTGCATATGTGTGTGTGTGTGTGTGTGTGTGTGTGCCCCAAATCCTCTTTTTTTGGGGAGTTTTTGCTATAGTGTGCATGCACTCGCCAGAAAGATAGAGAGAGACAGAGAGACAGAAAGCGAGAAATCACCTCCCAGGGGGATGGCCACGCTACAATCCCTTCTCCTCCCTTCTCCTCTCAAGATCTTGGGCACACGCGCACATGCGCCCGGTGAGAGTTCAAGCCACCAGGTCTAGGACTTGAACCACGGTCAACTAATGGGAGTCCAGCGACGTAGCCATTATGCCATCTGCTGGTCCCATGTGGCCAAAATCCTAAGAGGAGATTGGAAGAGAAGGGATTGTGGCACGGCCATCCCATTTGAGGGGTGATTTCTCACTTTCTGTCTCTCTGTCTCTCTCTGTCTCTCCAGTGAGCACAGTGCCCTATAGCAAAAAATCTCTCTTAAAAAAAGGGAAAGGGAGAGGCTTGCCCCTTGGCAGCATCAGTTAAGTGCCATAGGGAATGAGCCAAATCCTACAGAGCCAGCCACGGTTTGAATCCAGGCCCCGGTGGCTTGAAAAATATATGTCAGGTGCATATATGTGTGCTCAAAATGTTGACAAGACAGATAAATGGAGGAAAAAGGATTGCAGCATGCCTATGCCTCATTGTGGGGTGCTTACATGCTCCTTCTCTCTCTTTCTCTCTGGTGAGAACACACACCCTCTGGTAATGAAAAGAAAAAAAGACCTATGAACATATTACCTTACACAGCAAAAGATACGTTACATTAAGGCTCTTGATAGGGAGATTATTTTAGGTTACCTGAATGGTCCCAGTGTAATCACAAGAGTCCTTACAAGTAAAAGAGGAAGCCAGGAAAGAAGAGTCATAGAAGATGTGATAACAAAAGCAGAGGTTGGAAGATAATCTTGCTGGTCTGAACAGGGACCATGAGCCAAGGAATGCAGGAACTCCCTAAAACTGCAAAAGGCAAGGTAAAGGATTCTCCCCTACGGCTTCTAGGAAAAAACAGTCTGCCTAGCCTGATGGCATAGTCGGTAGGAAAAAGAACTGCATTGCTGGAAGACAAATGGGTAACACTGGGTTTGGATCCCCAGAATGGCCTGAAAACGTGACAGGTACATATATGCATGCTCAAGATCCCAATAAGCTAGAAGGCCGGGGAAAGGGGGTTGCAGCATAGCAAGATTCTGTAGAGGTTGCTTCTCTCTCTTTCTTTCATACACACACATGTGCTCTAGCATAAATAAACAAAATGAGAACAAAAAAATGAAACAAGAACAAAAATAAAAATATAGCCCTGCCAACATTTTAATTTTAGCAAGTGAAGCCCATATTGGACTTTTGACCTTCCAAACTATAAGACAATATATTTGTATTTCTTTAAGACACTGTTGGTTAATTATTCCAGCAGCAATGGGATACTATTGTACAGATTCCTTTAATAACTCCTTTTCCTCTGCTCAACCCTGGAATATGGTGTTTACCAGGATCTTGCTCACCTTTTCTTAAGTCTTTCCTTCAGTAATCTTATCTACTCTCAGGATGTCAATTACACCTAGAAGCTATATATATATTTATATTCCAGCTCTGATTTCTCTCCAGCTCTGATTTCTCTCCTTAATTCCTGATAACTATTTCTAATAACTTATCACAATATCTCCATCTTATTGACATCTCAACTGAACATGATCTTTATACTGGCCTTCCTCCTGTATTCCCCATCTTGAGCTAGCCCCATAGCCTAGTGGTTAAGGGAGCTGAATCCCACATGGCCAACCATGGTTCAAATCCCAGACTTGGGGCCGGCAGGTGGCATGGTGGTTAAGAGCGCTGGATTCCCACATGGCTGACCACAGTTCAAGTCCCGGTCCTGGAGGCTTGCTTTCTCACTTTCTCTCTCTCTGGTCAAAATTTTAAAATGATACTAACAAATGGAATTAAATAAATAAATAAATATTTTTTAAAAATCTCAAACTTGATAGATTGAAGAACACTCTAAGCACACTTGCATGTGTGCCCCAAATTCCACTAGGACGGAGATATAGAGGAGAAAGGTTAACAGTGTGACCATGCCCCATGAGGAGGCACTTTCTTCATTTCTTTCTCTGCCTGTCTGTTTCTCTCTAGTGAGCACTCATGCCCTCTGGCAAGTTAATAAGAGAAAGAAAAAAGAAAGTAAGAAAAGAGGTCCAGTCAAGTGGAGTGGTGGTTAAAGGGGATGGATCCAACATGGCTGACTGCGCTTTGAGTCCTGGACCCAATAACTTGAAAAGCATACCAGGGGGTGCTGGCAGGTGACATGATGGCTAGGGTGCTGGATTCTCACATGGCTGACCATGGTTCAAGTCCCAGACCTGGCAGCTTACTTTCTCACTTTTCCTTTCTGTCTTTCTGTCTCTCTCTGGTCAAATTAAAAAATAAAAATAATGTGGGGTTGGCAGGTGGCGTGGTGGTTAAGGGAGCTAGACTCCCACATAGCTGACTGTGGTTCGAGTTCTAGACCTGGCAGCTTGCTTTCTCATTTTCTCTCTCTCTCTCTCTCATTCTCTCTTCTCTCCCTCTGTCCCTCTCTGGTCAAATTAAAACAAACAAACAAACAAATAAATTTAAATAAGATACTAATAAAAATAATAAGTAAAATTAAATACATAATTCTTTTTAAAAAAGGAAAGAAAAGAAAAACACACTGGCACATGTATGTGCATGCCTCAGATCCTGAGATTAGATGGAGAGGAGAATGGAGAAGGGATTGTGGTGTGGCCATCCCTCCTAGGGCATGATTTCTCACTAGCAAGTGTACATGCCCTATAGCAAAACTGAAAAAAGAAAAGAAATATTCTAAACTTATCTCTACTTTGCTCTGCACAGTCCATCAGTTATTAAGTACCATGGCTTCCACCTCACTAACTCCCTTGCGTCTGCCTCTGCCTTCATGTTTATCATCTCTTGCCTAGACCATAGTGATCAGAGTAATTTCCTACTCTCTCCTTCCTCCAATCCATCCACCACAGAACTCACTTGGTTAGTGATCATTCTTCCATTTCTCCCTCTACAAACCTTACCATTTTTTTCAATGTCAACATAAATTTTCATTAGAGCTGGAATTATATACTTATTTTCATGATTCAGTCTGAGTTAGCAGAAAACTGCTATGTAAGAGTCTCATTTGTAGAAACACAGTGAAGACTCAAAATATATTTCACAGTATCAGATCGTATAAATGAAAACGTCACATATTGAGGGTTTGAAAACTGGCCAAAAAATGGTCGTTTGTCCCCATATAAGACTTAAGTTAAAACACGCACTCAAAATATTTCTTCCTATTTTCTTTTAGTTATGTCTCTGATTTAGATCAAGAGTTCCTCCTGGTTTAGGATTGTACACTCAAATCCTTCAGGAGCTTGAAAGGTAAAAGGAATGAGTGACAGCAGGGAGCCAAAAGGATTGTGGTGAACTGAAGAATACATGCCCTACTTAGAAATAATCAAGTTCAAAGAAATTGAAAACACTGCAAAGCGAACAATACGAACCAATAAAAAATCATTACTGTGGGCTGTCAGCTTGTGCTCTCTTACAGGATAAAATTAAAAACTCTTCAGGTCAGCATTCTAGCCCTCCCTAACCTGGGCCCTGCTCACCTCAGTCCTCCCTCTCCTCTTTCTCCACCTAGTATGCTGGGCCCAATCACAACGAACGACGCGCGGTCTATCCAATGCATCACTGTTGCAGCGTGATGGCTCCTCTGGCCGTATATTACTGCCTCCACCTAGAATGTCTTCTACTCTCCTCAGCAGGCCTCTAGCCCTAATCTCCAGCAAGATCTTGGAGCTGGACTCTGAGCCCAATAGGCTCGACTCTAATACACCTCAGATACAACCTGCCCCACGCTGACCTCTCTCCACTATGACTATTTTGTCATCTTTTTTTTTATCTTTAACAGGAGTGAGAGTCTAGAAATGAAAGAGCAATTAGGAGACTGTTGCAACATACTCAAAAAAAAAAAAATGATAATGAACCAAGAGTAACCATTTGGTTAATTGCCTGAATGAATGAGTGAATCACGGCCAAGCTCCCTGGTAGCACCATTACTCAGCGTCTGGTCTATCTCCTAAAGAACCTGCCTTTTTCTGTGTCCCTAACCCTAAAACATACACACGTTCCTTGGTTCTCGGAGCCTAAGAGTTGGTTGGGAGAAAAAGACTATTTCTAGATTTATAACGAAAGGGACTATCACCCTGAATCTTTCAGGCTCAGGTTGTGGTCCCTGCTTCTTCCCAAGTGTTCTTCCTTTTGGACACTCCATTTTGGCACCCACTCATCTGTGCCTCTCTTCTTTCTCAACCTTCTTTCTACACCAGATGCCTAGATTCTTCTCGACATACTTTACTTCTCCTATCAACTCCCCTTAGCCTCCAGCAAAATAATTCCTGTCCACTTACCTCCTCCCCATCTCAGGCAGCGAGCTAGATCATTTCCAGTGCCCAAGGGCAACACGGCAACAGGAGGCACAACAGGCAAGTTTGCTTTGTCTGGGGAGGCAGGTGAAGAGATGGATGGAGGAAGTTAGCTCTGGAAGACCAGCGCCCAGTCCCCTGCCTGAACCCTCTTCCTGCACTGACCAATGGTCTCTAGAATCCAGCCTACTGTGCCGTCTCCGCCACATACTAAAATCCGGCTATCAGGAACATCTCTGAAGAATCTGAGCCTGAGACAAAAGGGGAGAAAGAAGATGAAAATGAATAACAGAACTGAGCCTACCCAACTCCTGACAGGTAGATTACTTTTTTTTTTTAAGGGACAGGCTGGCCTTGAACTTGCAGAGTAGCTGGGAATACAGGAGCAAGCCACCATACCTGGTGGTAGATTACTTCTTATCTCTCATTCCTTATGAACCCTTTCCCCTTTGTCAAAAGATTTGATTTTCTTTTGGAGAGGTTTTTTGCTATAGGGAGTGTGCTCGTCAGAAAGACAGAGAGAGACAGAGAGACAGAGAGAGAGAAATCACCCCCCAGGGGGGATGGTCATGCTGCAATCCCTTCTCCTCCATTCTCCTCTCGGGTTCTTGGGCATGCATGCACACACGCCCGGCATGAGTTTAAGCCACGGGTCCGGGACTCGAACCGCGGTTGACTATGTGGGAGTCCAGTGACATAGCCATTACGCTAACTGCTGGTCCCAGAGATTTGAGTTTCTAATAAGAGCAGAAAAAAGGATGCTGAGGAAAATTGTAGCTACTCTTCAGTGGTCAGGGAAAAATGGAGAGCAGGACAAAGATGAGCACTCAAAGGATGGGATACCCAGTTACCCGGGAGGAAAGAAGAATTCCAAATTGTGACTTCTGCCATAGGGCGGGCACCACCATGCCCCCAAATTGTGACTTCTTGGCATTCTCTAGCCCTCTGCTCCTAATATGTATTATTTCCTGTTCCCTCTGACATATACAGACACACAGACACACACATAGATACACAAACATGTTACACAGCTCCTTAACTTATACTCACCCCGGCTCAGGACCATCCTTTACAAGGTCAAACACCTGTCGAGGGTTCAGGATATACTGGAACTTCCATAGCACCCTGTGTGAAGGAAGAGGAAAAGCTCGTGGTGGGGGCAAGGGGAGCGTGACAGTCTGTACCCAACCATCCTGATAGCTCTTGCCCTCTCTTACACACACATCTCTTCCTCCCTCCATGCCCTGCTAGTCCTCCCTCTCCATCTTAAAAGACCCCCTGAATATCTCTTCTCACCTTTGCCCCTGCTTCCCGCCACTCTTAGGGTTGACAAAGACTAGAAGTGGGTGAGTGTTAGAAACAGGGTCAATCTACATTGGGAAAGAAAATAAGGATAAAGACAGTGGGATTTGTCAGAGTTCAGGTGGCCCTGGACATGGACAGAGGGCTGGCATTCCATCAAGATGCTCCCCTTCTCCCCCCCACCTAGGTGGAGCTTCTAGAGAGCAGGCACCCCCCACCCTGGGCTTCCCCCCTTCATTTCCTCCCATGAGGCACAGGTAAAAAACTGGCCCCCACCATGAAGCCCAAGTCCCTCAGCCCTGTACCCGCAGAGCCTCGGAGGTGCTCAAATTTAAATCATCCGTGGTCTTCTGGCTTATTTTGTTATTTTTACGATCCTGTCCAGAGGCCTAGAAGGGGAGAAATGCAGAGGGAAGGAAAGCTGGATTATTCAGGCAATACCCAAACAGATGAGAGTCTGACTCAGATCCTAACAGTGCAGGCTCTCTGTTCTAAATGGCATTCTGGGGGTGTGTGTGTGAAACTGGGGAGACGCTCCCGTCCCAGCTGCTGCCATGGATCTCACCAGGACACTAGGATAGATGGAAGATGGAGGCAGGATGTGATCACGTAACAGCCCACAGTCACACTCAGGGCCCACGGCCTGCAGACAGTCATCATGGATCTGAAAGACAAGGTGGGCACGGGGACATCATAGAGGGGACCCCGCCCCTCAACTCACTTGAGGGTCTGCACAGGAAACAGACCCCTTGGGAGCAGAGGCAACTGTCACCTCCAAGCTGTGGAGGGCCCTGGTCATAGCCTGGAGGGGTAACTCTCAAACTGACCTCTAGGTGGCACCATACACAATGAAGCCCAGTCAGACTGTGGTAGATTCGGATCTTTTTCTGACATCGGTCACAACGCCCAGACTCACAACCTCCTCGCACCCACACGTGCGACTGGACCTTGGGGAGAAAGACAGGCACTTGCCTGGGAGGGTTTGAGCAGGGACTGAAGGAGGAAGGGACTGGGGGCAGCAACTGGTAAGGGACTAGAAGTTAGGTACAGGGCCAGGATGGGCATGGTGATGAAGAAAGTGGAGTTACTCACACCAATGTCCTTCCGAGACTTGGCATAGGTGCTGACTTCACAAGGCAGGGCCCTCATGGCACACTGGTCGTGCACGGTATACTTACAGACTGTGGGAGGAGGAAGAAGTTCAGAGCCTTAGCTTCAGCCCCTCCCCCTATTTCTTCCTTAGCTGGGGGTGAGGCAGGATCACTCAAGGGAACAAGACAAGAGATATATAACCCCTTGCTGCCAGAGTATGCAGAAAAGTAAGCTCAGGTGGGGTGGGGCTCACCTCCAAGACCTGTGCCTTTTCCTCACACTTCCTCCTAAAAGAGCCATTGCTTCCCCATGCCTGTCCTCACACCACCCAAGGGCCAGGCAGGAATCGAGCTGGATGATGCAAGGGAGGCCCAGATATAACAATAATAACTAATTTTCACTTGACGTTTTATAAAAATGTGATGCACTGTGTAAAGCACTTTTCTTGCATCACCTTGTTTAATGCTCATGATGACCTCATTTTCAGTCGCGGGAACTAAGGCTGAAAGAATGTATGTAGCTTTCCCAAGGTCACACAACCAGTCAGCAGCAGAGCCCAGGACTCCACCTCAGGTCTAAGTTCAGAGCTCCGCATCCTTGCAGATAGGCTGCCCTCACCTCCCACCCACCCAGCTCCCGTCACTCACGGTTACAGCTCAGCCCCTGTTTGCCAAGACCAATGCTTGACTCGCACAGGTTGCAGTAGACTGGTCTGGGGAACCTCTTGGGTCTCCACATGTGCTGCCCATCGTCCTTCAGAGTCTGGGAGGGCACAGCAGAGGCTAGGGAGTATCTAAGCCTTTAGAGGGCCAACCTCTGGTGAGCACAACCCGAGGCAGCAGTCTTATCCCCCCTCAGAGATTTCTCCTACTCACCATCTCCAGACCCAACAGCACTAGCAATGGTACGGTGGTGGCCCCAGCCCGGACCCATTCGGCTAGGGAGACAGACCCACTGCCATCATAGTCGATCTCTTTCATCATTTCCTGAAGAATCTGTGTGGAGAGTGGGAAGAGACCTTTAGTGTGAGTGGCTCCTCAGACCTGTCACTTCTTTACTCTTTCACCCAGCCCAGCCATCCTAGCCCAGGGAACCAAGCTGCCTGTCAGAGATGGCAGGACAGATACAGGACTCACCGGGGCAAAGGTACAAGAGTGGACATGAAGGAAGAAGTGCCTTACCGGTCTCAGCTCAGACACATCCCAATCCAGGTATTCAGCCATTCGCATCATCTGTAGGATGATTCTGTCCACTTCCTGAGGCAAAACAAGTAAGAGCCACAGCCATATCCCCCTTACTACCACCATCCATACTCTTCTCCAGAAATCAGGGTTCCTGGGTTCCACCCCCAGACCCACCTCTCATTCTCAGGTGCCTCTGCCAAGTAAATGAATGTGTCTGTGCATTTCCAGTGCCTATCTCTAGTCTTCTCTTTTAGAGGTCAAGAGCTTGAGACCTATTTCTAAATTCAGTCCTAAAGGAACCAACCTCTCCCCCAAGCATCCTCTGCTTCTTAAGGCCCTTAAAGAGTTGGGGCAGGAAGACACAGGTAAACAGACACATGTTCCCTTGCCCTGCATACAGGTCCCCAACTCACTGAGCTGTCCAGGATCCCATTTCTGTCCGTGTCATACAGCTTGAAGGTGACTGTGGGGTACATTGGGGAGCCAGAGTCAGTTTGTGAGAGATATCCAAAGAGCTCATACCAGACTATAGGGGAGACAGAGCTAGGAGAGAGCCGTTGGGTGAAGAGCCGAGATCTTGGGATGGGATGAAGAAAGGAGGTAAGCAGGAGGGGACGAGGGCATGGACATGATAGGGAAGACAGCGCAGACTCACATATCCCAGAACATCCCAGACCACCTACACGAGAATGTACAAGACATGGGAAGTGGGGTGACTATGGTGGATGGCATTAAATATAAGAAGTCTGGAGGAACAGAGGAAATGGGCCCATTTTCTGGCCCCACCTTTATCTGGCCCTGTCATCCTTTAGGAATCCTGAAAGAACGAGGAAAGGGAGGTTGGGGAATACCTCTCTCTCCCTTCACCTTTCTTCCCTCTCCCTGTCCAGAATGGAAACTCACATTCTAGTTTGTCTTCTGGTCGGCCACCTTCCAGAAGGGAAAAGTAGCAGGAGACATCACTCAGACATATCACATCTGGTTACAAAAAAGTACAGCAGATCTGAGGTCAGGGCTCACCTCCAGGTTGGCTCTTCCCTTTAACTTTCCTCCCTCTAGCTCCTACTTGAGACTGAATACTCTCTACCTCTCTCCCCACAACTGTCCCCAACATGTGACTCAATTCAACCCTCATCCCCAAACCTACACTAATGTGACTTTCCTTCCAGAGGCCCAGCCCACTCCTACCTGCTTGTCCATACCTTTTGTCACAGTTTTGTCTAAGCAGTGACCAGTTTGGAAGGACTGAAACAGTGCCAGGCTTAGCTGATTGGGTACATTATCCACTTCCAGATAGATTTTCAGGAATTGCTGGAATCCCTCATATCCAATGGCCTATGACGAGAATGAGTATTATCCTATGGGGTCTGAAGGGCGGGAGTGGGGAACCAAAGAACTGGGAGTAGTGGGGACAAGGTGATGAAGGCAGAGCTGAGAAACATCTGAGTAGGACTATGGTTTTTTGGGCCAGGCCCTGAGTTAATAGAATCTCTTGTTTTGTCTTAAAGAAAGAGCTACAGTGACAATGGGGTATCTACAAGGGAGATACAGGCCCAGAGTAATCCCTAGAAGTTGGAGGTCCCAACGGAGTAGCAAAAACAAAGACAGAGGTGTCAGCTGTTGACATGGTGATTAAGGTGGCTGGATCCCACATGGCCAATTGCATAGTTCGAGTCCTGGACCTGACAGCTTGAAAACACACTGGATGTGTCTGCATGCATGTCCAAAATTCCAAATGGAGGGAAAAATGGAGGAGAAAGGATTGCAGCCTAATGGTCCCCATGGGAGGTACTTTTTCACTTTCCCTCTCTTTCCTTCTGTCTTTCTCTGGTGAGTGCATGTGCATTCTGGAAAATTAAAAACAAACAAACAAACAAAAAATAGGGCTGGCAGGTGGTGTGGCTCTGGACTCCCACATGGCTGACTGGGAATCAAATCCTGGACCTGATGGCTTGCTTTCTCGCTTTCTCTCTCTCTCTCTCTCTCTGTTTCTGGTCAAATTAAAAAAAGTGATGATGACAAATGAAATTAATTAAATAAATAAATAAATAAAATTTTTGGGAGAGGTTTTTGCTATAGGGAGCATGTGCTGACCAGACAGACAGAGAGAGACAGAGAGACAGAAAGTGAGAAATCATCCCCCCAGGGGGGATGGCCACGCCGCAATCCCTTCTTTTCCATTCTCCTCTCAGAATCTTGGGCATGCATGCACACGCGCCCAGCGTGA
>NW_006203821.1:579143-596139 GCF_000334495.1 Tupaia belangeri chinensis | reverse complement strand
GTGGTCGACTACATGGGAGTCCAGCAACATAGCCATTACACTAACTGCTGGTCCCAATAAAATTAATTTTTTAAGAGAGATTTTTGCTATAGGGTGTGTGCACTCGCCAGAAGGACAGAGAGACGGAAAGTGAGAAATCACCCCCCAGGGGGATGACCACACTGCAATCCCTTCTCCATTCTCCTCTGGGGATTTTTGGGTACACACGCACACATGCCTGGCATAAGTTTTAAGCGCCGGGTCTGGGACTAGAACCACAGTTGACTATGTGAGAGTCCAGCAACATAATCATTACATCATCTGCTGGTCCAAATAAATAACTTTTTTAGGGACTAGCAGATGATGTCATTGCTATGTCGCTGGACTCCCATGTAGGTGACCACAGTTCGAGTCCCAGACCTGGTGGCTTAAACTCATGCTGGGCACGTGTGCGTGCATGCCCAAGATCCCGAGAGAAGAATGGAAAAGAAGGGATTGTGGCATGGCCATTCCCCCATATGGGGTGATTTCTCACTTTCTGTCTCTCTTGTCTTTCTGGTGAGTGCACATGCCCTATCGTAAAAAACAAAAAAACCCAAAAAAATTAAAAAATTAATTTTTTTAAAGAGTTATTTATTTAGAATCAGCAAGTGGGATGGTGGCTAGGGTGCAAGATGCTCCCACATGGCCAACCACGATTCAAGTCCCGGACCTGGTGGCTTGCTTTCTCACTTTCTCTCTCTCTTTCTCTCTCTGGTCAAATTAAAATAAATGAATAAATAATTTTTTTAAAAAAAATTAGAAATCATTTATTTAATTCCATTTGTTATTATCACTTTGTAATTTGACAAGAGAGCAAGAGAAAGGGAAAGTGAGAAAGCACGCCGCTAGGTCTGGAATTCAAACCATGGTCAGCCATGTGGGACTCCAACACCTTTAACTACCACACCACCTGCAGGCCCCCAAATAAATAATTCTTTAAAACAACAAAGATAGAAGGAGTTGGTCAAGGAGAGGATTTTTCAGCTGCCACTCACATCTCCTTGGACATATTGAGCCATCTCGCCATCCTCAAAGAGCTTAAGGACATCGCTGACCTTTTTGGTAGAGTCTAGGATGTGAAGGAAATAAGAAAAGAGCATTAATCCAGCTTGACTCTTCCTGCCTTTCTAAGTCCCACCCAGGCATCCAGCCGAAAAAGAGATTTGAAAACAGGATGAAGAAAGATTTCCAAGAAGAAACAGAGAAATATCAAGGGAAAACATTTCGGATCCTCCAAAGTGGTACCACTCTTTACTGCCCTTCTCTGAGACCTGCGGCAAGCAGTCCAAGTATAGAGAAGGTGAGTAGAAGGCTGAGACCTCAGGCCTCTCCCCGTCTTCCTCCCTCCACCCCTTTCCAGTCAGGCATATTGGAGGAGCAGACTGGCTCAAGGCCACTGGGGAGGCTGAGGGCAGAGGGTACAAGTAAACGAAGAGGGATCCCTGGGGCAGGCACTCCAGAGCTGATGGTCTGGGAGGAAGACTCACACTCCATGTATTGTTGCAGTTGGGCAAAATCACTGGGGCTTATTAGGCCCTTCGCCTTGGCCATCTTTCTTTTTTTCTTAAGGATGGTCAGAAAAGCAGCTTCGTAGTAATACTTCCGGTGCTTGGACCTCTTCAGAGGGTAGTCCTGGGGGAAGACGAGGAGAATTTGCAGAGAGGAGTCAGGAGTCAGCATGGCTTTGCTTCTGCCTTCTCCAGCTAGTCTCTACTCTCACCAATCTTTCTGTTCCTTGTCTCTGCGTCTCTCCCTAAAACTCTGCCTTTTCTTGCGGACCTCTCCCTTATGTCTTTACTCCCCCTAACAGTGTCTGTCCTCTACCTCTTTCTGACTCATCTCTGACTTTCTCTCCTCCTTTCAGGATTCCTCTCCTCATCTCAGAAACTTCTCCCCCAAGCTGTCTTGACTCATCTGACCACCCTCGCCCCCAACTCCCGCCTCCACTTCCCCAGTCGCTTTGTTTCTGGGAGTGTGCCCTTCGCCTGTGTCTGCGTTTTCTTCCGCCACCTCTAGTCTCTGCAGCCTCTCGCCATACAGCTCTCTCCCATCCCAGGTCCCTACAGTCCCAGCCCTCCGGATGGTTCTTACTGCGCCAGCACTGCCCCGGGGACACAACCCCATTTTGCTCCGCCTCCGGCCCGCCCGAGGCCCCAGGCCCCAGGCCCCAGGCGGGCTCAGCCACCCACTCCCAGAGCCACCCACGCCCCGCAACGACCTCTAGCGCTTCTGACGCGAGACACAGAACATGCTCTGGCCGGGCCCCTGGCCTGGGCCCCGCCTCGCCAGCGTTCGGCGGAGCTCCACTGGGGAAGGGCGGGACCTGCACACAGGGCTGGGAGGACGTAGGGGATGAAGGCTCTGGACACCCCTCTGTTTCTGCGGCGGGTTGGTGGTGCTGAGTACTGGCGTCTTGGGTGCTGATAATAGGGTCATCCTGGCCTGCTAGGCTACTGGTGTTTAGGGAACCCTAATTTTCTGCCCTAGGACTGAGTAGCAGAAGACGACCTCCTTTGATTTGCTCAGCAGCAATAGCAGTGGTAATACACAGTGTAGCACGAATTTGAAATCAAACAGAACTAAGGTCAGTCATAGCTGGGTTCGGTTACCAGTCTTGGCACTAAGACTATGGTGTGATTTGGGCAAGCTATATGTGTAAAATGGGGAGAACGATACCTATATTTCACAGTTGTAAAGTAAAAGGATACATGGAAAGTGCTTAGGACAATGTCCGGCATATAGAAGGGCTACAAGAAGCATTAGTTATTATTGTATTCACTGCTGAAACCCAATCCTGTGGAATAGGAGATGATTGGTACAACAAGATACCAATAATGGTGCCAGTCCCAGGGCATGTGGTAGGGCCACTGTCTGTCACTCTGTCCTCTGGCTCCACTCTTCCCTTTACACACTGCCTTCAAGTCTCACTGCCCTCTTTTCTGTTCCTCATGCATACCAAGTTTCCCTGTTCAGGGACCAGAGACTTGCTGTTCCGTCTGCCTGGGGCAACCTTCCTCATCCTTGCCAGGGCCAGCTCCTTGCCTCCACTGAAATGTCAGCTCCTCTAGGAGACCTTTCCTGATCATTCCATCCTGAAGTAGCACCCCTCCTCTGCATAGTAGCCTTCCTCTGTCTCCCTCACAGAACAGATAACACGGAGAAGTGATCTTCCCTGGGTAGTTGCTTCTTTGTTTAAAGTTTGTTTTCCTCTGAAAGGAAAGGTTCGCCAACATGTTTGCCAGTCTTGTTCATTGCTGAACCCCAGAACCAAAAACAGCATTCAGCATAACCTAGTAGGTGCTACTAGGTTGAACAAATGGTTGTGTAAAGCCAGAAGTCATATTTTGAGACTATTCATCCAAATATGGTTAAATGGATGCCAGAGTGTCTAGCTGATGGTCAGAGGGATTTGAAATAATTTGGACTCATATAATAGGTGCTAAGTAAAATATTTGTTAAATTAATGAATGATGCTAAAAAACAAAAAAACATTTATTAAGGTACTCCATTAAACACTTTGCCCTCCACCTGCTCATTCAGAGCTTGTTTGGTCAGGCTCAGGTATGCAGTTAGGGGCCTATGGTAGTAGCCTGGCCCCTTTCCTTTTCCGTGGGGCAAGAACCTACTTTGCAGCCTCTGCTCTTGCACATCTCTGTCACCCACCTGTACGCAACACAACATTCCTGTTCCAGGGGCTCTCAAGGAGGGGACTACAGGGGATAGTAGGTGTCTTAGTGGTTAAGGTGGCTGGATCCCACATGGCTGACTGTGCAGTTCGAGTCCCTGACCCAGTGGCTTAAAAAACATGCTATGTGGGACCAGCAGTTAGTGTAATGCCTATGTCACTGGACTCCCACGTAGTCGACCACGGTTCGCGTCCCGGACCTGGTGGCTTAAAACTCACGCTGGGCGCGTGTGTGTCTGTGCGTGCCCAAGATCCCAAGAGGAGAATGGAGGAGAAGGGATTGCGGCATGGCCATCCCCCCTGGGGGTGATTTCTCATTTTCTATCTCTCTGTCTCTCTCTGTCTGTCTGGCGAGCATACGCGCCCTATAGCAAAAACCTCTCCAAAAAAAAGAAATACATGCTATGTATGTGTGTGCGTGCCCAAAGTCCCAAGAGGAGAATGGAAGAGAACAGATTGTGGCATGGCCATCCCCACTGGGAAGTAATTTCTCACTTTCCTTTCTCTCTCTCTGTCTCTTTCTCTCTGGAGAATGTATGTACCCTCTAGCAAACCTAAAAATACATAAATAAAAAAAAACATAAAAAGACAAAAGTTAAAAAGAAAGAAGGGGACCATGGGACGCTGACATCCTGGAGAAAGGACTCCGCCCACCTAGCCTTTTTCAGTGATTATAATCCAACTGCTGCTGCCAACAGAGCTAATGCATATATAATAGTCTTATGGCTAATGGGGCCTGTATGGCTTAATTAGCCTCTCTGATTACCCTCGGGAATTCTTCGATGACTCCAAAGTTCTAGGAAATGAAATCTAAAGGAGAAAATGATGGAGAAAACCAACAAGGGATGATACAAAGGAGAGGGATGATACAATGACTCAAGTCTTTCTTGCCCCTACCCAGCTTCCCAGGCCTTTAACCTGTAGAAGTAGTATGTAGAAAAGGTTAAGAAAACGTACTTTTGAATTAGGCAGGCAAAGATTAGAATCCTAGCTCTCGGATGAGTCATTACATCTCTTTGAACCTCAGTTTTCTCATCAGTAAAATGGGTACCTAGAGAAGTCAGTCACAATGTGAGGATTAATAGAAAATATCTGCAATGTATTTAGCAAACTGCATGGCATGAAGAACTTAGTAAACATTAGGTATCGCCATTATCATTCAACGATGGTGGTACCTAGAGAGACACATCTGGATGTTAGGAAAAATGATGCCTTCGAGCCAGTAAGGCATACATTTAGGGCCTCCCAGCAGCAGCAAAGGCCAGTTTTACACCCCTTCTTTGTTATATATCTCAGGTGCAGACATGTAGTATCAGGATCTTGTACTTTGTCTTTGGGAGGATGATGACGTGGCTAGAAACTAGACCATCAGGGCTCAAGGACATCCCTGGGCTGGGACTTTGGATATAAGAGTTAATTAGCACAGAGCCAGCAGGTGGCATGGTGGTTAAAGGTGCTGGATTCCCACATGGCAGACCATAGCTCGAGTCCCAGACCTGGCAGCTTGTTTTAACCTTGTTACCCTTCTTTCTCTCTCTGGTTAAATACAAAAATAATAAAATAATAACAAATGGAATTGAATAAATAATTATTTAAACAAATAAAGAGTTACTGAGCTCTTTTCAGTTCTCCTTCTGACTTATCTCACTGAAAGTTTGGCTGCCCCCGGACCTGAGGGGCTGCAAACTGGGATGCTGGGGCTTTAAAGAACGAGAACAAGTCCAGTTGTGTCCTCCAGCTCCATCCCAACCCTGAGGCTATAACCTGGGCTAGTCCAGGCAAATGCCAGGCTGGGAGGGTGGGGTCTACTGCCTGCCCGCCAGTTATTTGTGACTCACCCTTCCCTTCCCTTCCCTCTTCTGTTTCCCTGCCTCCCCTACCAAGATGGGGTGAGAAAGAAAGATGTTGACTTGGAGGCAGAGGATCCTAGAACATCCCAGGCTTAGGAGTCACCACCCCTCATATTTTACAGAAGAAGCAGCTGCAGCCTAAAGAGAGAATGGTTATTTCAAGGTCACATCCAGATTCTAGCCACCCTATCCTCAGTCCACTCCTCTAAATTTTGAGCCTCTTGTTATCAGATTTTAAACATCACATACTGAAATTGCTGGTAACTAAGAAATACATATTATTTCCAAAGCCAGTGCTAGCACTTAAATTCTCCTTTTTTCATTTCAGCATTCATCGCTCATATTTCAAGTCCCATGTTGACCATTACTCTAGAATTAGCTAATGCACCCAAGACACTCAAGGTGCCCTCAGCAAGCATCCCCAAAGGGCAGGCATTCCTAGTTTCAGGGCCCAGATCTCATTACCTGGACTTTTGAATACCTTAACCACATCCTCCCTCCTGGGGGGGTCTATGCTTCCCTCACCTCTGCTAGTAGTTGGTGGCCCCCAAGAGAAAATCATTTGGCTTGAAGACTCAAAATTCATTAGCCTCCACATTGTAGATTGTAGTAATGTTTCAGTAAGAGGGTGGTGTGTGTGTGTGTGTGTGTGTGTGTGTATGGTTTTTGCCATAGGGCATGTGCACTCACAGGGGAAAAACAAAGACAGAGAGAGTGAGAAATCAATCCTCAGAGAGTATGGCCATGCTGTAGTCCCTTCTCTTTCGTTCTACTCCTGGGATTTGGGCACACATGTACACTCACCTGGAGAGATATCCAAGTCACTGCATCTAAGACTGGAACCATGATTGGCCATTTGGGAGTCTAGTGCCGAAACCACTATACCACCTGCTGGTCCCTTCATTCAGACTTTTTTACATTGACCCTCAAATCAGAAATAGATTCTCCATTTAACATTTTCCATTATTTATAGATATAAATGTATGATACCTAACCTCACATTGACTAGTGAAGTCATTTAATACTAAGATACATCACATTTTTATCCACATATGTAAAATGAATCAATGTGACACCTATGGCATATTTTACAAAGAAACATTTGATATGTGAAAGAAAATATTTTAAAAATACCTACAGTTAACTTTGCAGAGTTTTGGAATTTATTCTCTGGAGATAAAATAACTTGGCCAAGATAATATACAGAAGTCTTGTCGGGATAACTTTTAACAGCAATGGTTACAGAAAATGATTCTGTGCATCCATAGACTTGAATTACCACATTTTCAGAGGCTCCAACATAGAACACTTTAGGTGCTGTGACAATATATCTGTTGAGATATGTAAAATCATAAAGTCAATCTATTAATAATGTTAACTTAAAAATATTGTTCACTTAAGATAGTCAATAAAGATTAATATTTCTTAAATTTAACAATATATATTTTTACTTCTCAAAATTTTGTTATTAATGAAGTCAGATAGTTTTCTGAAAGCATCCTAAGGATGAAGTTTAAGGAGGCAGATGGAAGTAATTCTGATCAGTGCAGTCAATGACTGAGTTCCCTACAAGATATGCAAAAAGGAGTAACACTTCTGCCTTTTGAAGAATCTGTTTTCAAACAAAATAGTAATCAGGAAGTTACACTGAAGGCAAGGGTAACAGCCTAAGCAAAACACAGGGTATTAAAATATAAGCCATGCAAAGCTTACAAAATACTTGTATCAGAAAACAACTGGACAATAGAGAAAGGAGAAAATTTACTTGGAGTTCTCAGAAGTACAAAGTTAACTTCATGTGACATTGATTACATTTTTCTTTCTGTAAAGATACATTTCAGATGAAAATGGCATCCTTCACTTACGTTTGCTTCTGTCCCCAACATCTTCCCAAGTAGAAAAAAATACAGATTATGCTTATAATGTCCATGGCATTAGATTCTTGACATAGACTTACTGAAAACCACCCTCCTTTTTGTGAAGTCAGCTTGAAGAATTTGGTTAAATTAGTTCTCAGGTTAATTATTAATATCAGATAGTGGAATTACTGAGAAGGAAACCTAAAGTTTTAAATAATAACCTTTTACTGTCCATAAATAATTCTAGAACAGGGAGAAACTTCATTTTGACAATCAACATGGAAAAGACACTGAAATGGGAGTCTCTAGGAAAAGTGTTTCAAAGCTGGATGAAGATGTGAAATATGTGGAGACTGCTTTGGCCTTGCACATTTTTTACACTAAATTTTTTTTGAGGTTTTTGCTATAGGGTGTGTGAGCTCACCAGAGAGAGACAGACAGACAGAAAAAAGTGAGAAATCACCCCCCCAGGGATGATGGCCACACTGAAATCCCTTCTTCTCCATTCTCCTCATGGGATTTTGGGCATGCATGCACACTTGCCTGGCATGTGTTTTAAGCCACCAGGTCCAGGACTTGAACCACAGATGACTGCATGGGAGTCCAGCAACGATTCCTTCCTAAAAGTTGTTTTGTTTTTTAGACTAATTTTTTTATTTTTTAATTTACTATAGTGTGTACTCACCAAAGAGAGACAGAGAGAGAGAAAATGAAGGAAAGTGAGAAAGCACTCCCCAAAGAGGATGACCATTCCACAATCCCTTCTCTTCCTTTCTCCTCTCAGGATTTTGGGCATACATGCACATGCACCTGGTGTGTGGTTTTGTTTTGTTTTAAAGAGAGATTTTTGCTATAGGGTATGTGCATTTGCCAGAGTGACAGAAAGCAAGAAATCACCCTCCAGAGGAAAATGACCATGTCGCAATCCTTCTCCTCCATTCTCCTCTTGGGATCTTGGGCACGCATGTGCACAGGCCCAGCATGAGTTTGAAGCTGCCAGGTCTGGGACTCGAATAGTGGTCAGCCATGTGGGAATGCAGCCATGTAACCGCTACACCATCTGCTGGTACCTCCCTCGGCCTTTTGATTGGAAAGATTTGTAGTATCTTACAATGATAAATAAAATCCTACTACTGAAATGTATTAGAAGTTAGAATAATTATATAGAGAGATTGTATGTCTCCACTTAACATATACTTATTATCTGCACTCTACGTTGGAGATTAAAAGATTGGAGGACATAAAAGCAATGAAAATTGTTATGGACACTGGAGACAGTGTAGAGAAAGCGTGGGGGAAGGGAAGCATCTAGGGAAGGAAATCAGGTGGTGGAGGCAGAGGAGGCTTTGGAGGATGAGGTGGAGGCAGAGGAGGCAGAGGTGGATTGGGTGGGTGAGACCAAGGAGGCTTTAGTGGATGAAGGGGTTTCCAAGGAGGCAGGGGAGGAGGAAGAGACCATAAGCCACAAGGAAAGAAGACGATGTTTGAATAGTTTCTCTGTCCCTCTGTCTTCCCTCTTCCATTTGAAGGAAAGAATTCTAGGGTTTTTACTGTTACCTGATCACCGACAGAGCCTTCTGAGGACATTACAAGTCAGTGTGCAGTCCTGTGGTCTACTTGGAAAGCCAGAGAAGTTAACATTTCAAGGGAGATGCTCTTGATGGTTTTGACTGGACATTCATATAAACTTTTTTTTTTAAATGAGTGATAGGGCCATGATGACGTGGCTAAAAACTAGACCATCAGGGCTCAAGAACATCACTGGGCTGGGACTTTGGATATAAGAGTTAATTAGCACAGAGCCAGCAGGTGGCATGGTGGTTAAAGGTGCTGGATTCCCACATGGCAGACCATAGCTCGAGTCCCAGACCTGGCAGCTTGTTTTAACCTTGTTACCCTTCTTTCTCTCTCTGGTTAAATACAAAAATAATAAAATAATAACAAATGGAATTGAATAAATAATTATTTAAACAAATAAAGAGTTACTGAGCTCTTTTCAGTTCTCCTTCTGACTTATCTCACTGAAAGTTTGGCTGCCCCCGGACCTGAGGGGCTGCAAACTGGGATGCTGGGGCTTTAAAGAACGAGAACAAGTCCAGTTGTGTCCTCCAGCTCCATCCCAACCCTGAGGCTATAACCTGGGCTAGTCCAGGCAAATGCCAGGCTGGGAGGGTGGGGTCTACTGCCTGCCCGCCAGTTATTTGTGACTCACCCTTCCCTTCCCTTCCCTCTTCTGTTTCCCTGCCTCCCCTACCAAGATGGGGTGAGAAAGAAAGATGTTGACTTGGAGGCAGAGGATCCTAGAACATCCCAGGCTTAGGAGTCACCACCCCTCATATTTTACAGAAGAAGCAGCTGCAGCCTAAAGAGAGAATGGTTATTTCAAGGTCACATCCAGATTCTAGCCACCCTATCCTCAGTCCACTCCTCTAAATTTTGAGCCTCTTGTTATCAGATTTTAAACATCACATACTGAAATTGCTGGTAACTAAGAAATACATATTATTTCCAAAGCCAGTGCTAGCACTTAAATTCTCCTTTTTTCATTTCAGCATTCATCGCTCATATTTCAAGTCCCATGTTGACCATTACTCTAGAATTAGCTAATGCACCCAAGACACTCAAGGTGCCCTCAGCAAGCATCCCCAAAGGGCAGGCATTCCTAGTTTCAGGGCCCAGATCTCATTACCTGGACTTTTGAATACCTTAACCACATCCTCCCTCCTGGGGGGGTCTATGCTTCCCTCACCTCTGCTAGTAGTTGGTGGCCCCCAAGAGAAAATCATTTGGCTTGAAGACTCAAAATTCATTCGCCTCCACATTGTAGATTGTAGTAATGTTTCAGTAAGAGGGTGGTGTGTGTGTGTGTGTGTGTGTGTGTGTGTGTGTGTGTGTGTGCAAGGTGTCATTGCGTAGTACAGGAGGAAGTTACGATGTTGGCATGGTTGGGGGATGTGAGCTTGTATGTTCTGAAGCTGAAGAGATGCCCAATAATATTTGCATTTCTTTTTCGATAAAGCTCATTTGTCCTATTTAAAGGTGAAAGTGGGCTTCGGACTCAGGTGTTTTCAGAAACTTCCCAGTGACAGGTGTAGAAGGATGGGGGGGTGGGAAGTTGGGAATCGGGAGGCCAAACAAGAACGCTTCTCGCCCCGTGCGGCGCTGTGGAGGTTCCAAAAGGGACTTTGCTTCGCATAGGGCTCCTCAGAGCCCAGCTTGGCCATCCCTCCGACTGAGAGCGAGGGGTGGAGGGGATTTGGGGGAGGGGGGAACACTGCCAAGGGGTTCTGGCCCAGCCCTCCTGCTGCCCGCAGCGTCCCAGCCCAGACCCTTCTAGTTACCCGCTCCAGCTGTCACGCTTCCTCCTTCCCCACCCGGCAGCCCTAACCCAGCCCCTTCTGTGGGGCATCCCCTCCCTTGGTCCCCCCTCCTGCTGGGATGGGGAAGGGTGGGAGGTGGTGAGGAGGCTCTTGGGGTCTCTACCTTGTCAGGGAGGGTGCGTGGTCGGAGCTGAAGCGCCGGAGCTGGAGCTGGAGCCCGAGCTGGGCTGGAGGGGACGGGCCAGGCAGACGCGCTGCCGCGGGGCCGCCCCGCTCCTGACGACACAGCTGCCCGCCCCCCACCCCAGCCTGCCCGCCTGCGCCCGCTCCCGGCGCCCCCAACTCCGGAAACTTCGAGGCCGGAGAGGCCTTTGTTAGCAGGTTTTCGGTTTACCATAACCTGCTCTCCACCCCGTACCCCAGATAGCTCCAGGGATCCGCTCTGTGCCACTTTCCCCACTTCCTGCGCTCATCTTTAGATTCTTCCCGCTCCTGAGACAGCTCTGCTTCTATTTTCCTTTCTCATCACTCACGGACTCTCCCCTCATCCGAAACCTGGAAGGCCAACAGAGGGTGTGATGCCCAACCGGACAGCTGGGCAGCGGGAAGTACCCACCCATCGAGCTCTCCTAACTGCTGCCATGCTGGACTGGACTTTCCCGCTCAACTCCCCACGCCCTCCACCCACCACCGACTTCACACTCAGGAGACCCCAGAGCCAAGCCAGAGTTTCAGCTCCACATCCTCAGACCCAGATATCTCCTTCCCACCTTGGGCTCCAGTAGGGTTGACACCGGGACAACGTGGCCGCCTTCTCCTCCAGGTTCCGCCCCTCCCTTTCAGACCTATGTCCTCCAGTCCGAGGACAATCCCTTTTTCCAAGACGCATATCCTCTCCTCCATTCTAGGGCGGGCGGAGGTACGGGTGCAAAGAACACTCTGGCCTGTGCCCAATCTTCCTCCTGGCCCCAACCCTCCCATATTACCCACTGACCTTGGCAGGTGGTGCAGAAGGCCCTGGCCAAAAGTGCCAGAGGTCTGTTCTGGAGTCCTCAAGGTTCTTGGGGCAGCATGGATGATGGCGAGGCTGGTAGAGCAAGGGAGTGAGACCTAGAGGCCTAGGGACTTAACTGGCAGGAACTGGGGACCCAGGCATCCTGCTCCCTGGCCCCGCCCCAACCTCATCTAACTCCTTCCTACCCTTCATTGAAGTAGAGCAAACTAACAAAGCCTTGAGTTCTTGGAATGTTCTTCTTACACCTGGGGGTAAGAAGGAGGGGGAAGGGAGACCTCTGACTGAAAGTGTGTATGTGTATGTGTGTGTGAGTGTGTGCATGTGTGCTGTGAACACACAACAGCACAACACAATAACACAATATATATGCTTATCTTTGTTGGTGTTGTAGAGAAAAAGGAATGAATACATGAGGCCCCCTAGTGGAAACAGAGGGATTTAAGTAGCTCTTGATTGAAGACATACTTGTTGAAAGAGACTCCTCTACTTTTACTAGAAGTATATGTAGCTGCTTAATAATAGGGCTTGGGAGAATTGTATCTAAACTGGAGATCTGGGACAGGAGTTGGAGAGGGTCTGTCCCTCTGTTCCTGTGTCCCCTCCAGGTCTAGCCTTTCTCATCTTCGATCTTAAAAAGACGAGGACCCTGCCACTCTTTTCTTCATCCTTAGTATTTCCTTCGTAGCAAAGCTTCATTTTCCATCCCTACAGGATTTTTTTTTAGAAAAAAATTTTATAATAACCATTTATTTAATTTCTTCTTATTATTATTATTTTAAAACTTGCTATAGGGCATGTGTGCTCACCAGAGAGAGAGAAAAAAAAAAAAAAAGTAAGAAATCAAGCTGCCAGCACTGGGATTTGAACCGCCATGGAACATTGGGAGCCCAGCACCTTAACCACCATGCCATCACTGACCCCTCCTATATAACCTCTTAGTCACAGTCAACAAACATTCTTGAAGGCCTTACTTGTACTATCCTGTAGGAACCTTGCCTGGCATAGACAAGCCCTGTTTAGGAATACACCAGAGAATGGCCTGTAAATGTAAATCCTCCCTGTTCTGAGCGGCTCTAAGCAAACATACATTGTAAATTAGAATAGGTCCCCTAGGGCCAGCAGGTGGCATGGTAGTTAAGGCACTAGACTCCCATATGGCTCACTGTGATTCAAGTCTCAGACTGGGCTGCTTGCTTTCTCACTTTTTCTCTCTCTCTTTGGTCAAATTAAAGAATAAAAATAATAATTAAATTAAATTTAAAAAAGAATAGGTCCCCTAATCTCTCTTGCAATCAGTTTTCTGTCCCTGGAAACTTTATCTAGAAATCCTGAAATGATATTAATCTTTAAGGCACTCAGCTTTTCCTTACAAATAACTTTTTTTTTGGAGAAGTTTTTGTTATAGGGCATGGGCACATACGCTCATATGCTCAGCAGAAAGACAGAGACAGAGAGACAGAAAGCGAGAAATCACCCCCCAGGGGGGATGGCCATGCCGTAATCCCTTCTCCTCCATTCTCCTCTCAGGATCTTGGGCACGCACGCACACGCGCCCGGCGTGGGTTTTAAGCCACCGGGTCCAGGACTCAAACTGCTGTCGACCACATGGGAGGCCAGTGACATAGCCATTATGCCAACTGCTGGTCCCAAAGACACTCCTTTTAAGATATATTTTTGGGGGCCAGCAGGTGGGGTGGTGGTTAAGGCGGCTGGACTCCCACATGGTTGATTGCGGTTCAAGTCCAGGACCTGACAGATTGCTTTCTCACTTTCCTTCTCTCTCTGGTTAACTTCAAAGAAATAAAAATAAAAATAAATAAAACAAAAGAAAATAATGACAATGAATAAAATTAAACAAAAAAATAATTCTTTTAAAAAAAGATATATTTTTTGGGCCGGCAGATGGCATGGAAGTCCAATGTGGTTGGATCCCACTGACTGTACTGTTCGAGTACTGGACCTGGTTGGCTTGAGAAAGACACTGGTGTATGTGTGTGTCCCTAAAATCGTGGAAGAATAGAGGCGATGGAACTGTGGTATGGCCATACCCCTGATGGATCTCAGGGTATCCCCACACCCATTTGTCTCCAATGAACACATGAATCCTATAGCAAAAAAAAAAAAGACATATTTTAGGACTTTGAAGTGGGGTGTGAGGTTCTCGAATAAACAATAAGGCAAAATGAGTTTTACTCCTGTTTCTTCGTGTCTTTTTTAGGATCTGTGCTTCATCATACCCCAAGTCAGTTATTGGTGGGGGTGGGGGGAAAAGGCCAAGATACATCTAAGGAGGAGGCGTCTAATGCCTACTGTTCCAGGTGCTCATTTCTTTAATCAACCACATCAAAAAAATCAGAAAGAAAAAAAAACCACAGAGAACAAAGGGAAAGGAAAAAACAACAGCCTGTTCTCCCCAGTCTCTTCTTTCCCCTCTTCCTCCTCAGGGTGGGGGGCCACATCCGGGACCCAGGGCTAGGTCCCAGGCTGTTCCACTAAGTAGACAATTGAGTTTCACTTCCTGTCAACCCCAGAGCTGAGGCAGGATGTTTGGGTGGAGGGGTATCTAAGTAGTGAACAGGGGCCACTTTTGGATTCCCCCTGCAGAAAGGTCCATTGAGCAGCTCATCTGGAAGCTGCAGAGACCACTTCTCAGAAAGTCCAGTTAAGACCAATGCATCCCGTTCATTTTTAGAAGGTTTATCCCACACTCTTACATCTAATCATTAGTACAGGGCTGAGGACAGGATGCTATAATAGAAGTATATGGTTGAAGCACAACTGATGAAAGAACAGGCCTTGAAGATGGTAGTGTTGGGGGACCAGCAGGTGACATGGTGGTTAAGGTGCTGGACACTCCCACAACCACGGTTCAAGTCCTGGTCCTTTGACATTACTCTCTCATTTCTCTCTCTCTCTCTCTCTGTCTCTCTGTCTCTCTGTATATATATGGTCAAATTAAAATAAATGACTGAAAAATAAAATTAAATAAAAAATAATTTAAAAAAAAGATGGTAGTGTTGTAACTTGAAATAACTGTGCATTGCATAGAGTTTTAAATGAGTCTTGGAGATCTTTTCAGTTGGACACCTGGTGGCAGTCAAGGAGATAGAGAATGGAAAGGCAGGTAGACTGTGGGCCTAAGAAAAGTTCTCAGGCTTACTTTGTCTTGTAAAAGTTCTAGTTAGCCATTGCTCAGTTTTCGGTGGTGTTTTTTAAATGGGGATTGCTACCTAATATGGAAGTAGTCGCCACCTCCTCCCCGGTTCCAGGGCTACACTGAAGATTAGCCTAAGTCAAAGCGGGAGATCTGGAGGAAGTGTAAAAGGGTTGAAAGCTAAAAGCAATGCAGAGGTGGAGAAGGGCAGAGTCGACACACCTGAGGAGAGGAACCAGCAGCTGGCCCCTCCCAGGCTGTAGGGGAAACAAGTTTAGCAGGATTTAGCCCCAAGGAACAAAGCTGCAAACAGGAGAGGGGGAGGGAGAACATTTGGATTCGTCTGAAGAATTGGGAGGCACCGGGCAGGGCAGGACTGTAAAGGGAGTGACTCTGCGAGAGCCGAGTCATTGGCGACTTGCCTCGTTTTCTAGCGCCCCCAGACTTGGACGAGGTCAACTAGAATACTAACTGGGTCTGCCCCGAAGCAGTCACCCTGCCCTCTTGACCCTGGAGCTCAGCCAAAGGAGGCTCCCTGGGTAGGAGGCCAAGGCCAGAAGTGACGTGGGCCTTCGCCATTTCGCCGAATCCCCCGGGGCTGCCCAACTCGCCCACAGCCTCCTCGGCCATGGAAGTCGCCAGCAATCCTGAGGCAGCGGGGACAGGTGACAGACTCGCAGTGCCCCTCTTCACACGCCCCTGTTGCGAGTCTCAATCCGGAGAGTTGAACTAGGAGGCCGAGAGCAATAGGCACGGGACCTTGACCTCGCTACCTTTTAAGAGAGGGTTAGCTGGGGGGTCTTCCACTTACCGCCTGCAACATTCGTTTGGCCCAGTGCGTTCCTGTAGTTTGCCTACCCCATGTCACCAAGTCGCTCTGGAACCTGCATGCAGGCCTGGACCTGAATATTCTTCCTTTTTTCATTTATCACAGCCCGCTTCCAGCTGCAGGTGGGTCTTGCGCCCTTTACCCTCGCAGGGCCCGGCCCGGACGTATTAGTGGGATGAGGGACTGTGCTTCAGAACGTCTTTTGGCGCCCAGAGGCCTGTTCTACACGCAAAAGGCACTCTGGTACTGGTTTCGGTGGCAATAAAAGAGTCCAAGGCTTTATTTTTGTTTAGTACTTAAGCTTCTATTCCCCTTCTTCCCCACCTCCGCCCACGAAATGGTGCACTCTCCCTTTAAGGCTAAAATGGTAGCTTGCGACGTTCAGAACTCCACTTCCGGTGGGGAGGGGGCGGGACCCCAGCCCGTTCACGCCGGAAGTGGTAATATTAGGTACATGAACCTATTGTCAGCTCAAGACTGGACAAAAGTCCTTAAAACCAGAAAACAAAGCCTAGAAGAAAATCAGCGATGTTTTAGTCCAAAGTCATAAAATGCGGGAAGTGGTTTGCGTTTCCAAGATGGCGACTCCCTATGTAACTGACGAGACCAGCGGCAAGTACATGCCTCAACCCAACGACCTGACGGGATCTGGCGCAAACAGCAAAGGGTGCAAGAAAGCTATGTACCCCAGGAGGAGGTCCCAGTGTATGAAAACAAGTATGTAAAGTTTTTCAAGAGTAAACCAGAATTGCCCCCAGGGGGCCCCGAAGCCACTGCCCCTGTCACTTCATCCAGGCCTGAAGGTGTTGAACCTGACCTCTCCAAGACAGCCAAATGCATCCTGAAGCGAAGAGAAAAGAGATGGCAGCAGCAAGAGAAAGGAGAGGCAGAGGCTTTGAGCCGGACTCTTAAAAAGGTGTCACTGGGAGAGCCTGCCCAACCTCTCTTGCTCTGCAGGGCTCCCGGGCTGCCCCTACAATTGCCTCTGACCATCCTGACTCATCTGCCACCACTGAGAAAGCCAAGAAGATAAAGAACCTGAAGAAGAAGCTCCAGCAGATGGAAGAGCTGCAGCATCCGACTGAGGCTGGGGAAGTTAACCAGTCCAGCAAAGAGCAGCTGGAGAAGCTGGCAAGCAGGAGGGTGCTGGAGAAGGAGCTGAAGGACTTGGAGCTCCGCCTGTGAGGCCTCTGGAGAATCCAGGATGGACTGCAGAACAAACCATGGGGTGCTCTGGGGTCTGGGGAAATGTCGGCAGCAGCC
>NW_006203821.1:577938-579066 GCF_000334495.1 Tupaia belangeri chinensis | reverse complement strand
CTCCTCATGCCTTCTCTCTCCAGCTCCTATTTTTTGGACTTTCCTCCACCTATTCCCAGTGTCCAAAATCTGAGTGATTTCCTCAGGTACCCTTGCTGCTGATTTGGGTGTCTTGTTTAAAAGAGAAGTGAGTGGATGGGAATCTCTCAAAAGACTGAGGTTGAGGGTGGAGGAAATAGGCCCAAGTCTTGGAGTCTTGGTTCCTGTTAACAGTGTTTATGGGTTATTTCTCCCTGTCGCTTCTCCCCGGGCTCTCGGGGCAGGGGTTCGGACTTGGAAAGGGGTCTGTGCCCCGCCCATCCCGGGGCCCCTCCTTTGCCCCGCCCTCCGAACCGCCTTCCCCATTCATTCTCTCCTGCGGGGTGTCACCTGCGCCCTCTTCTGGTCTCGTGTTTGGGGGTCTCTGCTTCCGGTCATCCAAACCCTGGGGTCCTTCAATGTTGGTACCTATTCCAGGACCCTCACGGGCCCTTAGTTTCTCTTCAGCAGCTGGAGTACCCATCTATCTTCTCGGTTATACAGCCTCGGGGCTCCTACACTCTCAATTCCCTCCAATTTCTGCCATCCTCCTTCCCCTCCCCCATGTCGTAGCTATACCTGCTTTCTGCTCTGCTTCAGCCCCATTTTCATTCTTCTCAAAGTGATGTCTGTTGAAGACCCCATCTTTGCTAGATAGTGCTTTCCCCCCTCTCTCCCTCATCTTCATTTGCTGGGTCACTGAGGTTCAGAGTGTAAAGGGAAGAGATACCTTATAACTTTTTGCTTGAGTTTTCTCTTTGATGGCACCACCCTTGTCTACTTTGTTGGGTGATGGTGATAGAGATTGAGGAGTCTAAGGAAGGAGAAAGCAGACGGGAAGATGGCTAGTGGCCTTTCTCTCCAGCCCTTTGATGTCCTTCTATTCCTTCTGGCTAGAGAAGAATTTCTGGCCTGAGATGCTGAAGTGTCTGCTGTGTATGAGAGGTGTATGTGTTGGAAACTGTGGATCAAGACTTTCACAGTGAGGCCAACCAAGTGGAGTGGTGGAACAGTGGTTAAGGCTGCAGGATCCCACATGGTCAACTGTACGGTTGGAGTCCCTGACTCCCTGACCCACACTCCCCCCCCCCCCCACTTGGGGTCCCATGC
>NW_006203821.1:575810-577771 GCF_000334495.1 Tupaia belangeri chinensis | reverse complement strand
CCCCCCCAGTTGGTATGCATGTGCCCAAGATCCCAAGAGAAGGAGGAGAAGGAATTGGAGTGGTCATTTCCCTTTGGCGGGGTGCTTTTTCCACTTTCTCTGTCCTTAGGGCAAGCGCATGTACCCTACAGCAAGTTTTTAAAAAAGACTTTTGCAATGGTTTTATCTCATCCTAATTACCTTGTCTTTAGAAAATGTGTATAATATCAACCAGTGTTGATCAGTGGTTTGCAGAATGCTGTGCAATCACAGGTGTTTCAGTTTTTTAGCTTTCATTGCATACATGTAGTCTGTGGAAGTAACACGGTACATATGTTGTAGTATGCACTACCTGTTTTTAAATATGCCATTTATGCTTCTTGCTCTAGATTTCCACGCTGTTTACACCTCAGCCCACCTGTCTTATGGTACCTAATGACAACTCAGGTCTCTGCTACTTCTCCCCAGCCTCACATTTCAAAGTGATACATCTTTCCTCTGGCTGTATACCCAGTAGGTCCTTCTTTGACTAGTGACTTTTTTTTTTTTTTTTTCCTTTTTGGGAGAGGTTTTTGCTATAGGGCGCGTGCGTTCACCAGACAGACAGAGAGAGACAGAGAGATAGAAAGCGAGAAATCACCCCCCCAGGGGGGATGGCCACACTGCAATCCCTTCTCCTCCATTCTCTTCTTGGGATCTTGGGCACGCACACACATGCTCCCAGCGTGACTTTAAGCTGCTGGGTCTGGGACTCAAACCGCTGTCGACTATGTGGGAGTCCAGCGACATAATCATTACGCTAACTGCTGGTCCCGACTAGAGACTTTTTTATTTGTGCTTTGAAAATACCATTTATGGGGGTGCTGAGCAGGTGGCATTGCTAGTTAAGGGCACTGGGCTCCACATGGCCAACCACCATGGTTCAAGTCCCAGACCTGGCGGCTTGCTTTCTCACTATCACTCTCCCTCTCTGGTAAAACGAAATACTACTACTACTAAATAAAATAGAATAAAATAATTTTAAAAATCTCACTTATCGTTCAGTATACTTCTCTTTATTCTTAACCATGTTCTTTACCTTGACTTAACGAAAATCCAGAAATCACATCTCACCCTACTCTGCCGTATTTTATCCCGTGACTGGGTGGAAGAGAAGAAGGAATAAACATTTTGTTTTTCTTTACTACTCTAAACCACGTGGGAGGTGTTTCATGCAATTTTAGCAGTTTCTCTAAAACCTCAGTGCTGTCACCTAACCTCCCACAAAAACCCAAACCTAGTGCATTATATTTTTTCCTATGTTCTTTTTCTTGCTATCATTCTCAGTGTTTCTAGCACCTTTTTGAGTACTCTGATCTCATAGTTCCTCAGCATGAGATCGTTGATTTTCTTTTGTGTTTTCAAACTAGTTGCATATCAGAATCACTACAATTTGGACCTCATCTATGATACTGCTTTCCTTTCTGCCCGATCCCTATTACTTTATCCTCTTTACCAGTCAACCTTGCTGTTATTGCAAACCCATAGAATCAGCTTTTGTCCTGTTTAGTTTCTCTTGATTCTTGACCTTTTGCATTTCATTGAGTCTGCCAGTACCTTATGGCTGCCTTTAATGCTAATCAGCTAGACCTCTGGCCAGCCACTTTGATAATATCCTCATCGCTAACTTATTTTTTTGGGGGGGGTGGTCACAAATAGGACTTTTAAAAAATTATTTATTTTATTTTGTTATTATTTTTTAATTTGATGAGAGAGAGAAAGAGAGAAAGTGAGAGAGTAAGCCGCCAGGCCTGAGACTTGAACCATGGTCTGCCATGTGGGAGTCCAGCACCTTAACCACTATGCCACCTGCTAGCCCACAGATAGGACTTTTTATTTCTCACTCTTTTTTTTTTTTTGAGAGGTTTCTGCTATAGGGCGCGTGCACTCGCCAGACAGAGAGAGACAGAGAGATAGAAAGCGAGAAATCACCCCCCAGGGGG
>NW_006203821.1:564908-574336 GCF_000334495.1 Tupaia belangeri chinensis | reverse complement strand
AGTCTGCCAGTCCTTTATGGCTGCCTTTAATGCTAATCAGCTAGACCTCTGGCCAGCCACTTTGATAATATCCTCATCGCTAACTTATTTTTTTGGGGGGGGTGGTCACAAATAGGACTTTTAAAAAATTATTTATTTTATTTTGTTATTATTTTTTAATTTGATGAGAGAGAGAAAGAGAGAAAGTGAGAGAGTAAGCCGCCAGGCCTGAGACTTGAACCATGGTCTGCCATGTGGGAGTCCAGCACCTTAACCACTATGCCACCTGCTAGCCCACAGATAGGACTTTTTATTTCTCACTCTTTTTTTTTTTTTTTTTTTTTGAGGTTTGAGAGGTTTCTGCTATAGGGCGCGTGCACTCGCCAGACAGAGAGAGACAGAGAGATAGAAAGCGAGAAATCACCCCCCAGGGGGGATGGCCACACCGCAATCCCTTCTCCATTCTCCTCTCGGGATCTTGGGCATGCACGCACACGCGCCCGGCGGGTCCAGGACTCGAAACGCGGTCAACATTTTTTGGGGGGAGAAGTTTTTGCTATAGGGCGCATGTACTCTCCAGAAAGACTAGAGACAGAAAGTGAGAAATCACTCCCACAGGGAGATTGGCCACACCGCAATCCCTTCTCCATTCTCCTCTCAGGAACTTGGGCATGTACGCACACGCACCTGCCATGAGTTTAAGCCACTGGCTCTGGGACTCAAACCGCAGTCGACTACATGGGAGTCCAGCGACATAGCCATTTCACAAACTACTGGTCCCTATTTCTCACTATTAAAAGTCTGAACTTTATTTTTTTAAAGAATTATTTTATTTAACTTTACTTACTTATTTTAATTTCACTCTGCCCAGGGACAGAGTGAGAGTGAGAGTGAGAGAGAGAGAGAGAGAGAGAGAAGGCAAGCCGCCAGGTCCAGGACTCAAACCATGGTCAGCCATGTGGGAGTTCCTGCGCCTTTAACTACCACACCACCTGCTGGCCCCAAAACGTCTGAACTTTAAATAGATTCTTGAACTGGTGGTTCATATCCATCAGCTCATTCAACTTCGGTGCCTGTCTCATCCTCAGTAGCTTTTCCAGAGCTACTGCCTCCACTGTGAAGCTCCATGAGTTTTCCCAATTCACACTTGAACTTCTTCAGCATTTTTACTTTTCTGAGGAAGACATCATGGAAAGGAGAGATTTTTTTTTTTTTTAAGGAGGGGGGAGGTTTTTGCTATAGGGCGCATTGCTCACCAGAAAGGCAAAGAGAGACAGAGAGACAGAAAGCGAGAAATCACCCCCCAGGGGGGATAGCCACGCCATATTCCTTTCTCCTCCATTCTCCTCTCAGTATCTTGGGCATGCACACACACATGCCTGGCATGAGTTTAAGCCACCAGGTCTGGGACTCAAACTGTGGTCAACTGCATGGAAGTCTAGCAACATAGCCATTACGCCAACTGCTGGTCCTGAGGATAGATAAATTGACAAGTCCTTTCTATGTCTTTTCCAATGCTTTCTGGATCAGCTTATCGACTACTACTTTCAAGTCATTTGTCTGCATCTCCCTGTCATGATTTCCATCATCTTCCAGATTTGGCAGACCTGCTGATGCTGTGCGTAAGAGGTCTTCCATACCTGATTGTCCATTTTTTAGTAAACCCAACACAGAAGAGACAAAGCAAATAACCATCAGTAGTCTTGACATCAACATGAGCTTCAATCATGGTCTGCCATTTTTTGACTGTGGAACACATTTTGTCACGGGCAAGATCCATGCCATGGAAGTTAGTCAGGCAGTTTTTTGCCCCGAACAGCCTCAATAATTAGCTTGAATTTCCTAAATGCAACTTCATCATTCTGTACATCTACAAGGCTTACGTCAAACACATGGCCCTTAAGACCATCAGATGCAGTTTTGGTTTCTTAAGTCCTGGTGACTTTAGTGTTTTCCCAATATATCTTATGTTGAACATAGCAGGTGCTGTCACACACCATACCAATCATTTTTAGGAAATGGATCAACCACTTTTTTCTTGGCTCCCTTTTTGCCACCTTCAGTACAGTGCTTATTCTTGCCAACCGTCAGGTGCTGCTCAGCCAAAAGGCCCTCATTGCTAACTTCTGCCAAAATCACAGCTTCTCTAATTATTTTTCCCTGGTTACTGTACATTCTTCCCTGGCTATTTCCTCAACTTTTCCCAGCTCTCTGTGACCATTCCTTTCAATTTCCCCCCTGTGGCAGATGATTTCACTTTATATTTTTTTGAAAACTCAAGACTTCTCTTTCCTGTTCAATGCCTGTTATTTCCATTTCTTCATTGCTTGTTACTGTTTTTTTTTTCCTTTTCTTTTGTTCTCTCTTCCTTTCTTCTTTCATTTATTCCCTTTCTTTCTGTTTGACAGGTCTTACCATGTTTTAATTCTCCTGACTCAGTCTCCCAGCTGGGACTAATGGCATGAACTATGGTGCTTGGCTCCTTTTTATTTTAGTAAGAATTATTTAATTTTATTTATTCATTCATTCATTTTAATTTGACCAGAGAGAGACACAGAGAGAGAAAGAGAGAGGCAGAGAGAAAGAGAAAGAGAGAGAGAAAGCAAGCCACCAGGTCTGGGACTCGAACCATGGTCAACCTTGTTGGAGTGTCCAGCTTCTCATACACCATGCCATCTGCTGGTCCCTTGGCTTTTTTTTTTTTTTTTTTTTTTTAATAGGATATTGTTATTTTGCCCAGGCCAGCCTCAAGATCTTGATTCTCTTACCTCAGCATGCCACTAACTTTAGATTGGGCTAGGAATAGAAACTGGACCTCCCATGTAGTACTTTGGGAGCAACGTCTTAGGAGTACATGGGTCTGTGCTTCTTTCTTATCTCTTTGCAGTCATTATTTTTAGCACCACTCACTCTCTCCTGAGCTGTCAATGCCCTTTTCTAATTGTTTGGTGAGTATCTTTTACTCTTGTATATAGTGTCACACCAATCTAACCTGACCAAAATCTGGGTCAGCTTTTCTTTTATTTCTGTTGAACACACCATTGCCCTGGGCAATCCAAGGTCATTGCATTATTTCTCTCTATTTTAAATAGACTTTATTTCTTTGAGAACAGTTTTCAATTTAGTTTTAAAAACTGAGAAAATAGTGTAGAGAATTCACATATACTCTGCATCCAGTTTCCCCTATTGCTGACTTCTTACACGAAGTTCATTCTTGCAGTTAATGAACCAACACTGATACATTATTATTAAATAAAGTCCATACGTTATTCAGATTTTCTTAGTTTTCGCCTAATTTTGTTGTTCTAGGTTCTCATTCAGGATACCATATTACATTTAGTTCTTCTAACTCCTTAAGCTCTTCTTGGCTGTGACAGTTTCTCAGACTTCTCTTGTTAGTTTTGATGACCTTGGCAGTGTTGAGGAGGACGTGGCAGGTATTATATAGGATGTCCTCTGCTGGAATTCACCTGATATTGTTATGACTAGATTAGGGTTTGTGTTTTGGGGAAGAAGAACATAGAGGTAAAGTGACATTTTCGTTAATATCATATCAGAGTTCATAGTGCCACAATGATATTTGAATTGTTCATGTTGACTGTGATCACCTGGCTGAGGAAGTGTTTGCAGGGCTTTCCTTCTTTTCATACTGTACTTTATGGAGAAAAGTTATTATGTACACCCCATGTATAAAGAGTGGGGAGCCATACTACCCTCTTTTTTTTTTTTTTTTTTTTTTTTAGAGAGAGATGTTTTTGCTGCTGCCCCCCCCCGTTTTTTTTTTTTTTTTAAATATTTTTGCTATAGGGTGCGTGTACTTACCAGAGAGAGAACAGACAGACAGAGACAGTAAGAGGGAAAGTGAGAAATCCACCCCCCTGCCCAGGGTATTGTGACGCCATAGTCCCTTTTCCTCCATTCTCCTCCCAGGATTTTGGGCGCGTACGTGCCCAGCGTGAGTTTAAAGCCACACAGTCTGGGACTTGAACTGATGTCAACCATGTGGGAGTCTAACAACATAACTGCCATGACATCTGCTGGCTCTGACCCCCCCATTTTAAAAATAATTATTTATTTAATTACATTTACTCATTCATTTATTTTAATTTGACCAGAGGGAGACAGAGAGAGAGAGAAAGAAAATAAGCAAGCCACCAGGTCCAGGACTCAAACCATGGTCAGCCATGTGGGAGTGTCCAGCACCTTAAACACCATGCCACCTGTTGACCCCAGTTTATTCATTTTTTTCCATGAAAGAGAAAGAGACACCCCAAGTGGGCTCATCACTGTGATCCATCATCATAAGTTTCGGCCATCTTGGATCACATTTGTGTGAACACACATATCCTCATTGTGTTCAGGGAGATGTCAGGACATGAATCCAGGACCTTTCCCATGTAGGTCCAGTTGTACTACAGCTGTGCCATCACCTGGCCCAGAGATAAGTTTTGTCCTTTTTTTTTTTTTAACTTTGCCATAGGTTGTGTGCTCTTACCAGAAAGAGACAGAAATTGTGAGAGACAGATAGGAAAAATGAGGGGAGTGGCCATGCCACAATCCCTTCTCCATTTTCTTCTTGAGATTTTGGGGACATACACATATACTCAGTGTGTTTTTCAAGCTGCCGGGTCCAGGACTCTAACCTCATAGTTTGCCATGTGGAATCTAACCACCTTAATCACCATGCTACAGGCTGACCCTAAGATATTTTTTTATTTTTATTTATTTATTTATTTTAAGTATTATTTGGGGCTAGCAGGTAGTTAAGTGGTTAAGGCACTGGATTCCTACATGGCCAAACATGGTTCAAATTCCAAACCTGATGGGTTGAAACTCACACCAGGCACATATGCATGAGTGCCCATAATCCTGAGAGGAGAATAGAGGAGAAGGGATTGTGGTGTAGTTATATCCCCGGGGAGTGATTTGATTTCTTGCTTTCTCTTTCTCTCTGTCTCCTGTAAGTGCACATGTCCTATACCAAAAATCTCTCTTTCAAAAAAAAGAATTATTTCATTTTATTTGTTATTATTATTTAATTTGCTATAGGGTACTAATGCTAACCAGACAGAGATAGAGAGCGAGAGCGAGAGAGAGAGAGAGAGAGGAAAAGTAAGAAAGCAAGCCACCATGTCTGGGACTCAAACCGTGGTTGACCATGTGAAAATCCAGTGCCTTTACCACCATGCTACCTGCTGGCCCCCTGAGATAGGTATTTTTTTTTAATTATTTTATTTATTTTTATTTATTTTTTGGGGGGGAGAGGTTTTTGCTATAGTGCGCATGCGCTCACCAGAAAGAGACAGAGAGAGGAAAGCAAGAAATCACCCCCCAAGGGGGATGGCCACACTGCAATCCCTTCTTCTCCATTCTCTTCTTGGGCACATGCACACATGCCCAGCTTGAATTTAAGCCACTGGATCCAGGACTCAAACAGCTCGACTACATGGAAGTCTAGCGACATAGCCATTGTGCCAACTGCTGGTCCCTATTCTTATTATTTTTTAATTTGACCAGACAGAGAGAGATAGAAAAGGAAAGTGAGAAAACAAGTCTCCAGGTCCAGGACCCAAACCGTGGTTGGCCATGTGGGAGTCCACTGCCTTTACCTCCTCGCCACCTGCTGGCCCCAAGATAGGTATTTTTGACAAGATCTTACTGTTGTGATCTTAGCTCCAACTTCCAGATTTGCTAGGATTACATTTGTGTGCTTCTGTGTCCTGGCCCCATCCTAACACAGTGGTAGCCTATTGGTTGCACCTCTGTGGTTGGGCTTCTTTTAATTTATTTGTTCATGATAGAGTGCATGTATGTGCATCTGGGGGCGGGGGGAGCACACCCACCTCATTCTGCAATCCCCCTTTGTCCAGTCCTGCAGCTCTGCTAGGATCTTAGGTGCACAAACACTTGCCTGGCACTTTTCAGGTCAGTAGGGCCAGTGATTTGAATTGTGGTTGGCATGTGGCTTCCAGCTCACAATTGACTGCCACAGAGACTTACCCTTTCTTTTAGTTTTTTTGTTGGCTCTGTGTCCCTTTGACATAGTCTTATCATTGCAGATGTGAATTTTGTTTGTTTTGTCTGAGCTCTTCCTTACTTTCTGAAGATGCTCCAGGATCATCTTATATATTTCCTGTTGCAATCCTGGAAGCAGTGAGGAGCTCTTATTCCTTTTATTGAAGAATGGTGTTAGACATCAAGAGCTGGGGCCAGTCGATGGCATGGTAGTTAAAGTGGCTGGATTCCACATGGCCTACTGTGAAGTTTGTCTTGAACATGGTGGGCTGACAAATGCCAGGTGTGCATGCATGCCCAAAGTCCAGAAAGTAGAGAGAAATGGAGGAGAAGGGATTGTTGTATGACTGTATCCCATTGGGGAGTGCTTCGTCGCCTCACCCCCACCCTACCCCAATTCCCCATGTGTCTCTCTCCAGCAAGTACATGTACCTTCTCATAAAAGCAATTAAAAAAGAAAAAGAAACCAGGAACTGAGTTTTTTCATTGCAACTGAGGTTTTATTTTTGCATCATCTTCTTTCTTTCCTCCCCAATACATCAGTTGTCAAAGCATCATTTTCCATTTTTTGGTTTTCTTTTGTTTTTAGTTTTCCTGTAAGGTATATGTGTTTGCCAGAGAGAGAAAGAGAGAGAAGAGAGAGGGAAAGTGAGGAATCATCCTCCCTGAGGTGGGGGTGACTTTATTGCAATCCCTTCTCCAGTCTCCTTTGGTTTTTGGGCACATATGCACATGTGCCCAACATGATTTTCTTCTTCTTCTTTTTTTTTTTTTTGAGAGGTTTTTGCTATTGGGCATGTGCACTCTCCAGAAAGACAGAGACAGAGAGACAGAAAGCAAGAAATCACCCCCCAGGGGAGATGGCCATGCTGCAATCCCTTCTCCTCTGTTCTCTCAGGATCTTGGGCATGCATGCACACACACCTGGTATGAGTTTAAGCCACTGGGTCCGGGACTTGAACCACGGTTGACTTCATGGGAGTCCAATAACATAGCCATTATGTTGTCTGCTGTCCCTCCCCCACCCCACTCCCCCGTGATTTTCAAGCTACTGGGTCTGGGACTTGAACCAAGTATTCAGCCATGTGGAATCCAGCACCTTAACCTCCATGTCATCTGCTAGCACTCATTCTTTATTCCTACTGCCAATACCCTTATCCTATCTTCAGTATTTATTAGCTATATGGCCTTGGGGATTTTGAGCCTTGGGAATCTGAGCATTAGTTTTCTCATTAAGGAAATTGAAATATTAGCTCATATGACTTAGGATTATTCTGAGAAAAATTAAATTATGTCTACGTCTCGCACATAGAATGTGTCTAACACATTGCTCTGTAATTATTACTAGAAGAAATTATACATGCCAAGTATCAAGCAAAGTACTTGGGCCATTTTAAGTACCTGCTAAAATTCTAGTGTCCATTATCTTGCTAATGTTACTGTGTAACCTCCCGAATGCTCATCCTATCTCCATTTTATCTGATATAATGTTACCAGGTTACCACTTAGTAAGTGCGAATTTAGTTATGTGATTTTTGCTTGATATAATTCATCACCTCAGAGTCCTCTATTAAATTTGGCATATATTGGGGCCAGCAGGTGGAATGGTGGTTAAAGATACTGGACTCCCATGTGACTGACCATGGTTTGAGTCTCAGACCTAGCAGCTTGCTTTCTCACTTTCTCTCTCTCAAGCTCTCTCTGTCTTTCCCTGGTCAATTTTTTTTTTTTTTTGAGAGGTTTATGCTAGAGGGCATGTGCACTAGTCAGAAAGACAAAGACATAGACAGAGAGCCAGAAAGTGAGAAATCACCCCCCAGGGAGGATGGCCATGCAGCAGTCCCTTCTCCTCCATTCTCCTCTTGGGATCTTGGGCATGCACACACGCACACCCAGTGTGAGTTTAAGCCACTGGATCCAGGACTCGAACCATGGTTGACTCCATGGGAGCCCAGCAGCATAGTCATTACACCAATTGCTAGCCCCTCTCTGGAAAGTAATAATAATAATAATAATATATAAAGTTGAATAAAATAATTCTTTTTTAAAAATTTGGCATATATCCAGGGCCAGCAGGTGGCATGGTGGTTAAGGCACTAGACTCGCATGACTGATTGTGGTTCAAATCCTGGACCAGGTGTCTTGCTTTCTTACGTTCTCTCTCTGTGTCTCTCTCTGGTGAATTAAATAATAATAATTATAATGATAATAAATAAAATAAAATCTTTAAAAAATAATTTGGTATATAGCCATCTAATTTTTTTTTAGTTCTTTCTTATTATGATTATTTGTTTTAATTAAATTAATCAGTTAATTGATTTTATTTGACTAGATAGAGAGAAGGAAAGTGAAGGAGCAAGCCTCCAGGTCTGGGACTCGAACTGTGATCAGCTATGTGGGAGTCCAGCCCTTTAATCATTGTACTTTGTGCTGGCCCCAATCACCTATATTTTATCTTTTTTTTTTTTTTTTTAAGTTTTTAGTGCACATGTGCTCACTAGAGAGAGACAGAGAAAGTAAGGGAAATGAGAAAGCAGGCTACCAGATCTGAGACTGGAACCATGGTTGACTATGTGGGAGTCCAACGCCTTAACCACCATACCATCTGCTGGCCCCTCTATTTAATCTTTATTTATTGATTTATTCTTACTGCCAGAGTGTACATGTGCTTGCTGGAGACAGAGAGACAGGGAGAGAGAGAAAGAACCCCCTGATGGGGTCATGGTCATGCTGCAGTCCTTTCTCTAATTCTTCATCCTGTCTGGAGTTTGGGCATGTACGTACATATGCCTGGTACATTTTCAAGCTGCCAGTTCTGGAACTCAACCATGGTTGGCCATGTGGGATTCAGTTCCCCTTAACCACCAGGCTCTGGGGCCAGCCTGGCATAACATTTGTTATTTTTTGAAAGATTTTTGCTATATGGTATGAGCGTCACCAGAGACAGGCAGAGATAGAAAGTGAGAAATAGCCCCCCTTGGGGATAGCCAAGTATGGATAGCCATACTGCAGTCTCCTCTCCTCCATTTTCCTTTTGGGATTTTAGGCAGCACACACATGCACCAGGTGTGAGTTTTAAGCTGCTAAGTCTGGGACTCAAACTGCGGTCGACTATGTGGGAGTCCAGCAACATAAACATGCCATCTGCTAGTCCCAAATTATATGTAAATATATAATTGGCAAAAAATTTAGAACACCAATTCGTGAGGATAAACTCCTTTTGTAAGGGCAAACATAGACTGCAGGTAGCCCTCAAGCTGAGGAACAGCTTTGATTTTTGGTAAAATTTGCAAGTCCTCAGCTTTCTGATCTACCTTGAACTGCTCTGAAATCTTTTAGTGTATGGCCTATGTCGCTAGACTCCCACATATTCGACCGTGGTTCGAGTCCCGGACCCAGTGGCTTAAACTCACGCCAGGCACGTGTGCATGAGT
>NW_006203821.1:538709-545412 GCF_000334495.1 Tupaia belangeri chinensis | reverse complement strand
AAAAAAAAAAAAAAAAGATCTCACTTTCCTGGTGTCTGGGCTTCTGCAGCTTCTTTTTCTTGAAGTAAGCATCGATAAGGTGTTTTGGGATTTTTACGTTGCTAATATCAATTATCTTTTTTTTTTTTTTTGACAGGTTTTTGCTATAGGACATGTGCGGTCCTGAGAAATAGAGAGAGACAGGGAGACAGAAAGCAAGAAATCACCCCCCAGCAGGGATGGCCACGCTGTAGTCCCTTCATTCTCCTCTCAGGATCTATGGCACACACACACATGCATTCAGAGCGAGTTTAAGTCAGCGGGTCTGGGAGTCAAATCGTGGTCGACTACCTGGGAATTTTGCATTAACCCCACCGCTGGGCCCCCCTTTAAAAAAAAAAAAAAAAAAAAAAAGAATTATTTTATTTAATCCTATTTATTTATTCATTTGTTTATTTCAGTTTGACCAGAGAGGGACAGAGTGAAAGAGAGAGAGAAAGCGAGAAAGCAAGCTGCCAGGTCCTGGACTCGAACCTCGGTTAGCCATGTGGGAATCCAGTGCCCCTTACCACCATGCCACCTGCTGCCCTGCTAATATCAATTTTTGTGGAGGTGGCGATGACAAATTTCTGGTGTGTTCTATGCAGTGGACTCGATTGAGGACCAGCCGTCTAGTCACAAGTAGCAAGCCATTGCCCAGCTGCTTCAGGAAAGCCACTCTCTTGCCTCTGTGGCGCCCGGTGAGGATGATCAGAACAGTCCCGGAGTCCCGGGAGTGGTGCTAGCTCCAGCTTTGTCACATGCTGACTGTGAGGTTTTTTTCTGTGGCTCAACAGCTTTTGAGGCTCGTCTTCAGTAGGATAATACCTAGGCATCTTTATGAAGTTTAGCTACTCGAGTACCACCATTCTTGTCTCCACCAACTGGTTTTGTGAAAGTGGCAAGAACCTTCTCGTTCTTTTTCTTTTTAATCCTGGGTTCAGTGGCCGAGTATTTCCTCTTGCACGTGGTCTTCCTGGAATACACGGCAGATTGGGAATATCTGTTGATGCCCCAGACTAGGATCGAGTTTCTACTGCAATGGGGCTTCCCCTTCTTGGGCTTTTTAACCTTGGGGTCACCCTTTTTAACCTTGCCACTGGCATCAGTCTTCTTGGCTTCAGGTTTCTTCTTAATATCCTGCTTCATAGCGTTTTTCACCTGTCAACTTATATAGTGGAAAAATGGACCCAAATTTTTAAGTCTTACTTTTTCATTTAACCATATAACTTTTCTTTTTAAGAAAGTTTTGTCAGGGCCGGCAGGTGGTGTGGTAGTAAAGGGCGCTGGACTCCCACATGGTTTGAGTCCCAGACCTGGCAGCTTACTTTCTCACTTTCTCTCTGTCTCTCTATGTCTTTCTGGCGAGCGCATGCACAATAAATAAATAAATAGTAAATAAATAAATAGTTAAATAAAGTAATTATAAAATAAGTAAGTAAATAAATAAATAGTGACATAAAAAAATAATTGTTTTTAGAAAAACTTTTGTAAAGGGTGTTTGCGCTTTCCACAGAAAGACAGAAAGAGGGAAAGTCAAAAAGTGTGCTCACATCACAATCCTTTCTCCTCCATCTCTTCTCCCCTTTTGGGATTTTGGGCATGCATCTTTTTTTTTTTTAATTATTTATTCATTTATTTTAATTTGACCAGAGAGAGACACAGAGAGAGAGAGAGGGAAAGTGAGAAAGCAAGCTGCCAAGTTTAGGACTAGAATCATGGTCAGCCATGTGGAAGTCCGGCACCTTAACCACCACGTCACCTGCTGGCTCCCTAATTCTTTTTTTTTTTTTTAATTGGCAGAGGGCACTTATGCTTTTTAGAGAGAGAAAGTGAGAGAACCCTCTCCATGAGATGTGGTCATGCCTTAATCCTTTTCTTCCATTTCTCTGCCCTCGCAGGATTTTGGTCACATGTGCCTGACATGTTTTTCAAGCCATTGGGCCAGGATTTGGTCAGCCATGTGGGATCTAGCTCCCTGTAAATGGCACTTAATCACTGAGCTAGGCGGTTGGCTTCCACATTGCTTTCTACTAGAGCTTTATCCCTGGCAGTAAGTGAATGTGCTGATTTTACCACTGCTTTGAATGAGTTGATACTTATATCTTTGAAAATTCTACTGCTCTGGGGGCTAGCAGGTGGCTTGGTGGTTAAGGGTGCTGAACTCCCACATGGCTGACTGCGGTTTGAGTCCTGGCCCTGGCGGCTTTCTTTCTCTCTCTTGCTCTCTCTCTCTCTCTCACACACTCTACCCCTCTCTGGTCAAATTGAAATAAATATATGAATAAATAAAGTTAAATAATTTTTTAAAAATTCTACTGCTCTAAATTTTTTTTTTTTTTTAGTTCTTGATATAGCATACTTGTGCTCACCAGAGAGACAGACAGACAGAAAGGGAAAGTGAGAAATCACAAATCACACCCTGGAGGGGATGACCATGCTGTAATTCCTTCTCCTTTTGAGATTTTGGACATGTGTGTACATGTGCCTAGGCATGATTTTCAAAGCCTCCAAATCTGGAATTTGAATTGTGCAGTCAGCCATGTGGAATCCAGCCACTTTAACTTCCCCGCCACCTGCTGGCACCCAATATTTTATTTTTTAATTTCTGTTTTCTTATAAAGTTGAGATTTTTTTTCTTTTTTTTTTCATTTAGAACAATACACAATAAAGAACATTGGAATAATACTTCATGGAACTATAAATATGAAATGAGATGATTATGAATATAAAGTAGGCACTGTTCTAGGTAAGCAGACAAGAAATGGTCACTGCTTTGTCTTCTGAGAATTGGCCATCAAATTTACATGTGGACATTCATTCTTACATCTAAGACACTACTCAGATTTGAGCACAAACTACTTTTTACTGTAATGTTTTCACATGCTGTGTTTTTGTCTGTACCCTCTAGTGAAACTAGGCTACGTGAGGTAGATGAAACAGCAGTGCAATGATATGTAGCTTTGGTGTTAGACCGGAGTTCAGATTCCAGCTGCTTCCTCCTTTTGTGAACTTAGTTTTGCTTTAACCTCTTGAAGACTGTTTCTTCAGCTATAAATGATAATACCTGCCTTCCATCTAGATTCAACAAGGTAATATATATGAAGTTCCTAGTGTAATGTAGCTACTTAGGAATAAATGCTCTTTCCTAACTTTTTTTTTTTTTTTGAGAGGTTTTTGCTATAGGGCACATGCACTCACCAGAAAGAGACAGAGACAGAAAGCAAGAAATCACCTGCCAGAGAGGATGGCCATGCCACAATCCCTTCTCCATTCTCCTCTTGGGATCTCAAGCACGCATGTACACGTGCCGGGCATGAATTTAAGCCACCGGGTCTGGGACTCGAACCATAGTCGACTGCATGGGAGTCCGACATATCCATTACACCAACTGCTGGTCCCCTAATTATTCTTAATATACAGTGAATTTTTCATTGCTTTGATTTTACTCGTTCTCTTAAAATCCCTTTTCCTATCCTTTTTCTATCACAAAAATGTTGACTGCTGATTTGTTGTCATTACTGCTATCTAGTCCTTGAAGTCTTCTTGATTTCCTGTTACCTTTCCCCATCAAATGGGGTATGATTATTTTTCCTTTGAATTCTCATTATGTATCTGTATTTAAGATACTTAAAACTTTTTTACTTCTCTTATTCTCTGCTTTCCTAATGTGCCCACCTCCTCTTTACTTTGACTGTAAATTTTTCTTTTTATTTAAAATTTTGCCATAGGGCATATGTTCTTGTTGGAGAGAGGGAGGGAGGGCGGAGAGAAAAAGTGAGAATGCACTCCCCAGGGGGAAATGGCCACACCACAGTCTATACTTTAGTCTTCTCTTGGGATTTTGGTGAAAAACACAACCAGTGTGTGTTTTTTAAGCAGCTGGGCTCAGAACTCCAACCATGCAGGTGGCTATGTGGAATCACGCTGCCTTAACCTCCATGCCATCTTCCAGCCCTCAACCCACAAATTTCTTGAAAGTAGAAACTATCTTGCTCGTCTTGATCTCTGCAGCACTTAATATAGAACTTTTTTCACAGGAGGCTTTTAATAAATGTTTATTACATTTAAGTAATTTGTAGTTGGCTTCTGACTACTGTGCTTTTTTCAGCTTGTGTTCAAGATAACCAGGAACTTTTTTTAGAAAGAGAGAGATTTTTGCTATAGGACGTGTGCACTCCCCTGAGAGACAGAAAGCAAGAAATCACCCCCTGGGTGGATGGCCACACCACAATCCCTCTCCCGTCTCCTCTCGGGATTTTGGGCATGAACACACATGCGCCCAGCGTGAGTTTCAAGCTGCAGGACCCAGGACTTGAACCACTGTCAGCTATGTGGGAGTCCAGCTATGTAACCATTATGCCATCTGCTGGTCCCAATAACCAGGAACTTCATTTTTTTAAAAATAATTTATTATTTTTTTTATTTATTCATTCATTTATTTTTGAAGTTGACCAGAGAGAGACAGAGGGTGAGAGTGAGAGAGAGAGGAAGTGAGAAAGCAAGCCACCAGATTCAGGACTTGAACCCTGGTCGGCCATGTGGGAGTGTCCATCGCCTTAACCACCACACCACCTGCTGGTCCCAATAACCAGAAACTTCTAAGCTGCCAAAGCCAGTAACCTTTTCCTTTGTTCTCCCTGTCCTTGATCTCTCTGTAGTATTTTATAATGTTAATCATCTGCCTCCTTAAAACAGTATTAATACTGGGACCAGCAGTTAGCGTAATGGTTATGTCGCTGGACTCCCATGTAGTTGACTGTGGTTCGAGTCCCAGACCCGATGGCTTAAACTCACGCTGGGTGCGTGTGTGTGCGTGCCCAAGATCCCAAGAGGAGAATGGAGGAGAAGGGATTGAGGCGTGGCCATCCCCCCTGGGGGGAGGTGATTTCTCACTTTCAATCTTTCTCTCTCTCTGTCTCTCTGGCAAGTGCACGCGCCCTATAGCAAAAATCTCTCCAAAAGAAAAAAAAAAACACAATTATCAATATTGTAAACTACCTACCCTTACTTAAAACTCTCTTAGTCTCTATGGCATAGCACTGTCCTGGTTTTCCTTTCCTATGCATTATTTCCCGTCATTGCTCACACTTTTTCTGCCTTGAGGAACATGGTCATGACCATTTTTCTAGCGTTAATTCCTTCAACTCTGATCTTCTCTTTTAATGTTTTCTCTATGTTGGAAACCACAACTAGGTCTTACAATTGTAGGTCCTAAGACAGTCCTCAGGCTCAGGTCTGTGACCCAGATCTTTTTTTTTTCTTTTGTAATTGATGTTTATTGGTTGTATCTAGGATCAGTACAGACATTTCAATTTGTACCAATTCTTTTTTTTTTTTTTTTTTTTTTTTTTTTTGAGAGAGAGATTTTCGCTACAGGGTGTATGCGCTCGCCAGACAGCCAGAGACAAAAAGACAGAAAGTGAGAAATCACCCCTCAGGGGGGATGGTCATGCCGCAATCCCTTCTCCTCCATTCTCCTCTCGAGATCTTGGGCACGCACGCACACGCGCCCGGAGTGAGTTTAAGCCGCCAAGTCCGGGACGCGAACTGCGGTCAACTACGTGGGAGTCCAGCGACATAGCCATTACGCTAACTGCTGGTTCCCAATTTGTACCAATTCTTAACATACACACCAAAAATTTAAAAAGCCAAGTATAGTGCTTCTTTTTAAGTTATTTCAGTGACATTCCAGCTTCAAATTTGTAGGTAAATTTTCCTCAAGAGGATATCAAGAACCACTGTCTTCAGATGTTGAGAGCTGTTTTGTAAGTCCCACCAAATCACAATTTAGTGTCATACACACTACATACTTCAAATCTCCAATCTTTCACAGCACATTAACAAAATTATTAGGAAAACTGGACTACCACGACCAAAGATGTTGCAGAGTGCACACAATTCTGACAGGGAGAGAAACAAATCAAAGAGTGGTTTTCTTTAGGAAACAATACTACTAAAAAACATAGTAGAGGTAATTTAAAATATTCAAGACACATTAAATGCATGATTGTGACTCCAAACTGCCATTTAGTATGCTTTGTATTTAGGATATAAAAACTACCTACCCGCCCCCACCTGTGGAATGTTAAGCTGACATGCAAAAGAGTCAAAGCCTCCTGTAATTCAATATCCCACTATTTTCTAGTTTTACTGAAAAATAAACAAGCAATAAATGATTTCACCTCTTAAAAAAAGCATTTACACTTAAAAATTGAGATGAGGTGGGATTTTTCTCCTCCTTAAAAATGTTTCTAGATGGGCTAGCAGTTGGCATGGTAGTTAAGGTGTTGGAATTCCCACATGGCTGGCTATGGTTTGAGTCCCAGACCTGGCGGCTTGCTTTCTTACTCTCTCTCTTACTTACTCTCTGTCTTTCTGTGGCAAAACTCATGTGAAAAATAATATTAACAATAATAATAATAGAGGCCAACAGGTGGTGTGGTGGATAAGGGCGCTGGATTCCCACATGGCCGACCATGGTTCAAGTCCTGGACCTGGTGACTTGCTTTCTCGCTTTCCCTTTCTCTCTCTCTGGTGGTCAAATAAAAAAAAAAAAAAGAAAAAAATAGCAATAACAAATGGAATTAAATAAATAGATAATTAAAAAACAATAATAATAATAAATAATTTTTAAAAATGTTTCTAGAGCTACTAAAAAATTTGCATTGGGCTGGCAGGTGGC